>NW_027506374.1:0-88153 GCF_021521415.1 Bidens hawaiensis | reverse complement strand
ACAAGTTAAAGACATCTACTTTTATACCACCTTATAAGCAAGTAACCATTTTTTTTTTCCTTTTCTTATTCCAATTAATTAAACTAGTCACTTAAAGATATCCTACATGAATTTACTAAACCTAGTTAAACGGAGGGTTGAATAATAAGTTAAAAGTGGTGCGGGTCAAAAACAAGTTTGAGTCAAAATAGACCATTAGGGCAAAATGAATAATTTTGAAAAAGTTTTGATCACCTACTGCAATTGTTATGATGACTAGTAATGCCGACAATGGAGGTGATGACGATGGAATTGCTAGATGATATTGGTGGCATTGTGGGTGATACAAGTGGTGGTGTTGGCGACGAGGACAACGAGGTGACGGGCTAATTGTGGTAGTGACCGCAATAACGACAATGACACTAGTGTTGCTAGTTTTGTCATGATGGAGGAGGGGGTGATAGCGGTGATGGTGATTGTGTTGATGACAACAAATAAGTGGTGAAAACAAACAATGACCATAGCTGGTGCGAAGTCATTTTGAAGTGTTTTAGTTAGCAAATTTTATAAGAGCTATGTGAAGTCGTTGATTAATTCAATAAAATAGAACTGATACATTTTAAGGTTTATGTAGTCAGGCTAACACATGTTCAATTACTTTTGCCTGAATCAATCAATTTTTTCAAACCATAGCACCTTAATTGTCGTTGACATTTACGTTTTTCTAGGGTAAATTTCTTGTGCTTCCTAGGACTTGAACCTAATAATTTTTCGGTGTTTAAAAGACTTTATCTGTGCCACTAGTTCACAAACCCAATAATAATGACATTTATATAATACTGGTCCTCAATTCTATTACTTTTAATAAAATTGTTATATGAACGAGCATACATGTAAGATTATGGGGTGTGGCCATCGATTCCACACCCTCTCCATTGTACCACGTCAGCGTCATATCATACCTTACTCCAATCCACTCTCTTCCACTCCATCATTCAAATAAAATATAATAGTTTTTGAAGTTAAAAAATGGACTTTTGTTTTAAAAAGTTTAATTTGGACGGCAAAATAATAGGTGGAAACCCCCAATTTCCTTGACGATGAGTGAGACCAATAGGGGGGGGGGGGGGGGGATTTTGCGGCTGTGGTCAATCGCTACCTTAGCCTATCTTCGGTAAATCGACATCCACGCCACATAGTCTAAGGTAGGGGTGTTCACAGTTCGGTTTCAAACCGTGAAACCGTTGAACCGATCATCGGTTTTCGTGGTTTAAGTTTCTGTCGGTTGGTTTTAGAATTCTCAAACCGTAACGAACGGTTTGGTTTCCGGTTTATACCGAAAACCGGCCTTATAAACCGGACAGGACCGTGGATTTCATGATATAATTTACCTTCTTTATATATAAATACTCATTACATGTATATGTATTTAAGTATCAAGATTTTATAGCGTGTGCTAAGTTCAGTAATTTGGGAGTATCGTTTGTAGGAACTGCAGCTGACAATCTAGGTGGGTTGTCTTTAATTAAGTGTAAATGTTTTTTATTTTAATCTCATCTAGCACTGCGTCTTATTTCAATTTCAAACTGTCTTCTTAAAAGTTTTAAATCAATTGCTTCTAAGTTTCATCAACTTGTACTATTATTTTACATGAGCTTGGTAATCTTTATTTAGATTGGCATCTACAAGTTTAACTGATGGTGATGAAATATCAAGATTAATGTCTAATTAAAACTATCAATTTTGGTTTACAAATATTTTTTCGTTTGTAATAGCCGATTATTTTAAACAACATGTTTTTTATAGAGACATAACTAATCAAAACCGTGAAACCAAACCGTTAGTAACGATTCGGTTTTAGTTTTCGATTATCAAAAACCGTTACAAATGGTTTGATTTACCGTTTGACCTAAAAAACCGTCAAAACCGGACCTTGATTTACGGTCTAAGGTGTGCCCCGAAACATAGAAGAGCAAAACCTTGTCCATCTTGAAAACGACGCCGTATCAAGCACCCATTTTCTCTCACGTATTTTTAAACAGAAAGAAACCCACATCTAAAACCCTTTCTGTTTGCCGCCGCCGTCGTACTCCTCGAGCAGCACCAGTTGACGGCGGAGCAACCATGGCAGCTCCGGAAGCTCCTCTCTGCTACGTCGGCGTTGCCAGAAAGTCCGCTGCTTTCCGGCTCATGAAACAAATGGTTTGTTTATATCAGTTTCACTCGATCTCCAAATTACATAATTATTTACACAAAACATGTTTAATTGATTGATTGAATTTGAATTGTGTAGGGATGGGAAGAAGGTGAAGGACTTGGGAAGGAGAAGCAGGGGATCAAAGGCCATGTTAGGGTTACCAACAAACAAGACACTGCTGGTATTATTATTATTATTATTATTATTATTATTATTATTAATCTCTATCTTTTTATTCTTATAATTAATTTTTAAAGTTTTAGGCTAAGAATATTATTACTGAATTAATCATTTAATCCCCCACCATAAAGTGTGATTAATAATAACAAGTTTTTTTATCTTTAATTACAATGCAGGTATTGGTTTGGACAAGCCGAATGCGTGGGCATTTGACACAACACAGTTTGATGGTATCCTTAAAAAACTGAAAGTGGTGAGTTCAAGTTCTTTCACTACTGTTTTTGAATATCTATGTTTTATGGTTATCAGTTATATTCTAAATGTTTACAGCAAGCAACAGTTATTGAACAAGATGATACTGATGATGATGATGACAACGAAGTAAAGGCGGTGTCACCAAAAAAGGATGTTAAAGTGACCGTCAAGGCGACCCGACCCCAAGGGAGGTATGCAATACTGTAGGGGTGCAAACGAGCCAAGCCGAGCCCGAGCTCAACTAGGCTCGAGCTCGGCTCGTTTAGCTTACACAGAGCTCGAGCTCGGTTTGTTTCGAGCTCTATTTTCAAAGCTCGAGCTCGGCTCGTGAGTAGATCTTCAAGCTCGAGCTCGGCTTGTTTACTATGTATCAACTATTTTTATATAATTATAATTATTTTTATATAATTTTTTTCTATTATAACTATATGTATAAAATAATATTATATTATTTAGTTATTTTTATTTACTTTTTCCTAACATTATATATTAATTAATAATTATTATTTATATATTAATTAATAATTATTAAATATATATTTTAAAAAATTATAAAAATGGCAGGCTCGTTTAGGCTCGTGAGCCGGCTCGTTTATTAATCGAGCTTATTTTTAAGCTCGGGCTCGATTAAGCTCGGCTCGATCGAGCTTTTTAATGAGCCGATCTCGAGTAGCTCGGCTCATTTGCACCCCTATGCAATAGTTACATATTTAAATATTAAAAATATATAATTTGTATTTTTAGTTTATATAGTTTTTTAATGTTACTAGATACAAGAGAAGAGAGAAGGGGAAGAGCGTTCGTGCTTATTCTGCTAAGGATCTTGAAGGAATTCTCGTATGTTTTTTTTGCAATGTCTTTTAGTATTATTGTTATTTTTAATTTTGGTATATGAGTTAATTTGCTGATTCTACTTTTGTGTGTTGATTTTTTTGCAGGTCAAAAAGGTTGAGGATAATTCAGAACCCGAGTCTGACCCATTCTCTTATCAAGATGGAGATCTGGAAACGGTGGAAGCATCTGAAAGCATCACCGTTAATGTGAAGGGTAAGTTATACATGTTCTTTTGTTAATACTGCTTTCCAAACTATCTAAAATACCTGACGAATAGAATATTTTGCACCAAAATCTGTGATGCTACTAGGGGTGTGTACAAGTTTAGCTAACTCGAGCTTGACTTGTTTTACTTAAGAGAGCTTGAGTTTGACTTGTGAACAGTTTTTCAATACTGGGATCATTTGCTATTTATCAATTATGTTGAGAATTAAAAAATGTTGAGAACTGCGATAACAGCACAATGCAATTGTACTTTTTGCGTTAAGTGTTATACGAAAGGCAGTTACATCACAGTTGTCAATAGTGAACACAGCTCTATTGTGCGCAATGTTGCGATACGTTGATTCAGAGCCCACTGTTGTGCACAATGTTGCGGTATGTTGATTCAGCGCTATACATGGGTTAGCAATCATATAGCGTGAGAATAGCGATATTTAGGGTTTTTTCTTTTTTTTTTAATATCAAATATTTTAAAACCCATTTTTATGGCCTTTCTAATGACCAAATAGCTTTAGCATCCACCAATTCAACCATAAAAAAACCCCAATTATTATTATTATTTTTTAATTTTACTACCTTATTGCTAAACCTGAAATAGCGGGCATCCACCAATTCAACCATAAAAAAACCCCAATTATTATTATTATTTTTTAATTTTACTACCTTATTGCTAAACCTGAAATAGCGATATTTAGGGTTTTTTCTTTTTTTTTTAATATCAAATATTTTAAAAACCCATTTTTATGGCCTTTCTAATGACCAAATAGCTTTAGCATCCACCAATTCAACCATAAAAAAACCCCAATTATTATTATTATTTTTTAATTTTACTACCTTATTGCTAAACCTGAAATAGCGGGCGCTATTTCATCGTTATCGCTAGGTAGCATATAGGTAGGTTGTCACTATTGACTGCAATTCACTATTGACAACTATGAGTTACGTAACCGCCTACTCCACTATCTTGTTTATCATTAATGTACTAGGTACAACTTACAAGTGCTTTACGTGGTTCTTGTAGTTTTCAATATAAAATTGGTTTCAAAAGAATGTCTCTCTAATTATTAATGTGTCTCTATTTAATTATTCTACATGCGTACATATATTGTTATTTTTGAACAGATTTATAACTTTATTTTGTATGTATTACGATTATTTTTTAGTTATACCTATCATACTTATATGTACCATAATATTTATTCATTTAATTGTATATTTATTAATAAATAAACATATTTTATTTTTTAAATGGTAGGCTTGTGATTCATGAGTCTACTCACGCTCGTTTAAGCTTGGCTTGATTTGAGCGTTTAGTGAGTCAATCTTAAGTAGCTCACGAGCTGCTCTACTCATTTACGCCCCTAGTTATCATCACTACTTGTATACTTTTATTAAATTACTAATGGGCAAAGAGACAGGGAAAAAAAAATTCGCCATAAAGTGTGTTGTTTTCGTTTTATATTTTGTTTTGGGTACTAAAACGCCTCAACAATGTTTAACAGTTAAATATGGGCCGTCCCCGGATTGGTGGGGTTATAAATTTGGATTTGTTTCTGGAGGTTTCCTTGGTGCTCAGTCAAGGAAAAGAAAATCTAGCACAACCAAAGATGCAGAAAATTGTAATAATAAGAGGACCATGTTTCATGAGGAGGATCAAGAGAATCTTTACAAACTTGTGCAAGTATATTCCTCATATATTACCGTCTCTTTATATGTGTTTCCCCTTTTCTTCACATATTTGTTTGGTGGAACTCATAGTATTCTGATAATGATGTTTCCTACAGGACAAGGCAACTTCTGGGAAACAGGGACTCGGGATCAAGGACCAACCAAGGAAAGTGGCGGGTGTGCGGTTTAAAGGGAAAAGAACATCCTTTAGTGATGATGAGGGTGATGAATCCGAACCTGAAGATTGCGACCTTTCACCAAAACGGAAGGTTGATGACGTACAAGAATTGAAAAAGAATGAGTCGAAACCAAAGCTTAAGAAGTTGTGCAAAAAGCTTCTTGGCCAAGTATGAAATATCTTTTAAGAAAATTAGTTTAACATGGTTTGTTTGGTGTCCATTTTCATGCTGATTATTAAATTATGATGGTAGGTGCCTGAGAAGACGCTGAAATTTAAACAACTCAAAGTTCTTGTGGATGAACAGTGTTCTGTTCTTTCCGACTTTTCTTCAAAAAAGGATGCTCTTGCATTTTTGAAAAAGAAGGTAAGGCCATATGCATTTATCCCATCTCTTTTAAAATTCTAATTGTTCCTGCTTATTTTAATACTTATGTTATATTACTTCAAATGCTGATTATAATAAGGTTCAGTTTGATTTTGTGACTGCAGCTTGAAGGCAGTGAAACATTTACTGTAGACGGAAAGAAAGTCAGCCTGTCATCAGAATGAGGATGCATTTTTGCTGCACGTCGAGGGTAAAGTCTGCTCCACTGCAGATTATAATTGTTATATGTATTTGATATTATGATAAAAGCGACAGATTATTATTTTTTTGAGGTTTTTAACATATTTTCATGAGGGTTGTATTTAAAGGCCATGCTGGTGTTGACTTCTCTTCTAAAATTTACAGTTTGAAATAGCAATAGGTTCCATTTTTCTTTTTGTCCTGATTACTTTGAAAGTTTCTTCAAACATGATACCCAAACGATATGCACAACAGGCACTCAATGCATACGCCCTGCAAACCACTTGAAACATTTGATAGTTATTGCTCGCAATAATAATCTAGTGAATGCCACAATCTTCAGTGACAATGCAACATGTGGCTATTGAGAATGACTTGTGAAAACCACGATCTTTATTAGTAAGTGTAAGATCCATTGATCTGAAGTCATCTAGAATCATAATTTGTTCTTATTAGCAATTTACTAGAATCTAACTTCTCCATCTCATCTTATATTTGCATCTGTAATGACACATATATCAAACTTTAAACGGATAGGATTGTGTTTTCGTTAACTTAATATGTTTTACTAACGGTAGTAGTTTTGTTAAGTTACATGTATTTTCAAACTTTTGAGCACTAAATCAGTAAATCATAAGACTCCCTTTGAGATTGTATTCGAGTTAAAGATGCTGATTTGAATGACTCGATAATAGAACGATGAAATTATAACGCAACATTAGAAGTTATGTTTCCGTTGAATTTTTTGTTCGTGCTCTTGGGAAATCGGTTTTTTTCTTCTCCTATGCTAAGTTTTCGTTTTAGGAAGATGGTCAAATTTTTATATGGTGGTCAAACAACCCACAAAATCAGTAATTTTCGTTTATTATTTTGCTTATATTATTTGTTTCCCCAGCAACAAACTGGTACCATTTTCTGTAACCTAAAGAACAAAATAAAAAAAACGTGCAATCATGAATAGAAGTAAATATTATATAAATCGTCACAAAGGGGATGCAGCTCAGATGGTAGAGCTCTCGCTTTGCATGCGAGAGGTACGGGTGATCGATATCCCGCATCTTTATACGATTTTTCTATTTTTTATCACTCTTTTAACAAGATGAAACAAGTAGTTTACGTATTTAATATCTTCTAATTGTTGTCTTACACATGTAAAAATTAAATTGGATGTTTTGTTTTATAATTTGACAAATTTTGTATCAAAAGTAGTTATTACTAATAAGGAAATGCTGTAAAATTTATGATTATAGAATATTATGAGTTGCTAGCAGACATTTGGTTTTCTGGAAGTAGTTATCACTAATAATGTACAAAAGTACCCTCCAGTACACTAGTTGAGGTACTTGAAGAGCAGCTAGTAGTTGATACTAAATATAATTGACCTGCACAATTTTATTTGCTAAATATTTCCCTAAAAAATCATATCCATAGAAATATAGAGCTTCAAGTTCTGCTTTCTTGCCACTCTGAACCATTATTGCTAACTCTTCTTTATAGTTATCCTATCAAAAATGAGTTTATACTTAACACTTCATCTTTTATTTATTTATTTATAAAAATTTAATGGTAATGCAATGCTATAATGAGTTTTAGAAGCCTACCTGCAATATTTCAGAAGAAATTAAGCTTTTGGCAATTTGCATATCTTTTGGCTTCAGTGGAATAAAAGATTCTTCTGGTATTTCATCCAAATCATCTTTCCTTAATCCCAACCACTTGACATTGCAAGCTGATCTAAGAAAAAGATGGCACTGATTTGCATCATTCAACAATTTGCTTAAATTCACATTTATCATGGGTGACGTATTAAGTTAACAAAAGTTTAAATGTGACTCAATGTTTAACAGAAAACAAGGATTAAGTATAATATTACCATATTTGTATGCTTCTAATCCCATTCCAATGCTTCCATATTTGAAGGTGCATAGAATAGCCAATCCAGCAGGATTCCTGAATAGCATACAACAAACAAAAACAGGTGGGCATCTAATAAGTGGTTATGTTTCTAAACTCCCAAAAGTTAAAGAAAAATTTGTACACTTTACCAGTCAACCAGCCCTAAGATTTTAATTTCAGGAAATGCTCGACTCATACGGTGAAGAAGAAATCTATGTGAGATTAATCAAGAAATCGAGTTAGAAAAACTATTATTTTACTAGTTAAACTCTTGGAAGTAATATTTACCTTGTAGCAAGATCAGGATATCCTTTTGCAGTGATAAGAATACATGGAATTTTATTGAACACGCGATCCTCAGCTAACCGCTGAAATATCGCATGCTAAACATAAACATAGTCAGTAATTAATACTCCTACAATAAAAAAATCAAATTCAAGCAAGCACATACCTTTTCAATAACAAAGATATAATGAGCATCTGTCTTCATGACCAGTTTTTCTAACAAGTTCAAGTCACCAGAAATAGCATATCCAGAAGATCCACATGTGGTGCAGTCAACAACCTCTTGGCCAGGCTCCTAATTATCAGAATTTGTTCATTTTAACAATTAAATTCTTACTTTAACCGTATAATATTATACCTGTAACAATAAACGGCCTGCAACGGCTCCTCTACTAGATGCCATGATTCCAAGACTAAATCGGCTGCATCTAAGCAATGCTACAATGTCTAATCAGTGGATCAGAAAAACAAGCATATTACTTTACTAATTTTATGCAGAGATGATAATGCTATTTGACATAGAAAGAAGGTTTGACCTTGGATTGTTTGGTTGACTTGTAGTTGAGTAGGGAAATAATCTGGTGACACACAAAGCAACTTGTAAAACAATTCTCTTTGTCTTACTCTCTTTTCCTGGTTTAAAATCTCATAACACATCTCCATCATCTTCCACACTAATTTACATAAAAACAGATAATAAGCAACTTTTTCGAGTGATATTGTGTGTGACGGAGACTATAAATAATACCTCTTATGAAGGATTTAGTAGTGTTCTCTCTCAACAAAGATCTTGTGCAGAATGAACGCGACAGAAAAATCCATGAATCTTCAGTTAACAGTCCGTGATTCACTCTGCGATTACTCGCCTTACGGTTGATCTGTTTCATTCACAGCAGCAAACAATAAACCACACTAGTTTCCTCAACAAACACTGCTAACTTGTATCATAAAAGTAATCCTAAATCATATAAATTTTGTCTAAATAGTAGTAGAAATCAAATCCACAATCTACAAACAGTTTCATTGCCACTCATATGTTAGGATCTGCACACACACACGAACCAAACACAAATACGAATGCAGTAAACGAACCCAAGGATGCAAGTCAGTTTAGACCGAACCACGTTAAATCCTCGTGTTCATTTATTGCTTTCGTATATGTGTACAGTTCGTGTGTGTGCAGATCCTAACATCATACACATAAACCTCATGATAATAAGAGCATCGATCTCATACTAATTTCACTTGTAACATTTTAATCAAAACCACAATCTACAAATGGTTTCATTGCTACTCAGATGTTAGGATCCGCAAACACACGATTATACAAATCGAACATAATATAAATCATCGTGTTCATTTATTGCTATCGTATTAATATTTCGGCTTCGTGTGTGCAGATCCTAACATAACATCATACACATAAACCTCATGATAACAAGAGCATCGACCTCAAACTAATTTCACTTGTAAGTTGTAACATTTTAATCGAACTATACACGATTGAAGGCTAAATTCACTTACATTGAAGCTGATTCGTAAAAGAAATCTACCGGAGCTTAATATAACAGATCGTACTAATTTAGAGAAAGTAATGAACAAATCAGCGTTAATTATTAATAATTAGGTTCAAAATGTGAGGAAATCGAACCATAGGAAGGATTGAGATGGCAGGAGTTGGAGAACTCAAAGCCTTGAGGAAATTAAGGACCGCTACTTCGATTCTAGCTCGAACCTGATCACACGATTCCAGATATTATTGAATAATTAAGTAGAACTAATTGGATTGGAAGAAGAATGAATATTACTTCAAGAGGAGGAATGATATCGGCATAAGAGAGGTGTTGCTCGGTGAAGAAGATGGTGGATCTGCGTACCTCCGCCATTAATGCACTTGCACAAGCACAACTGCTTATTGGTTGAAGGCGCGATAATTTGATTCGCTAGATATTTTAATATCTTTCAGTTGGTTACCTTTCAAATATTTCTTTGAAAACAATTCTTTCAACTTATCAAAACTTTAGCCACTCTATACGTGCTTTCTTTTTAACTTAGACATTTTAGAGTCGGAAGTTTAGGTATTTTAGAGTTGTAAGTCTTGAATTAATGATGTTTTGGAGCTTTAGAAGTTTAAAATTGAAAACTTTGTACGAAATCAAGCAAAACCAAGCCGCTCGGTTTCAAACCAAACCAAGTTCAAGTATAAGAATGTCGCTCATTTCTTTAAATTCAATCCGCTCGGTTTGGCTCGCTTTTAAACCAAACCAAGTATGAGCAAGGCAGAGTCCGTTCGGCTCGGCTCGGTTCGTGAACAACCCTAATGTGGACCCAAATTCCCTTGCATAACCATAACCTTTCAAACAATTCAAAGCAGTTTGTATAATCAAATCATGCATAGATAGCCCACACACAAATTCACTATAAAGATAATTTGAGGATTGTAAATCAAATCATGCAATGGTTAAAGGTGACATAATTACCCAACTATTTTCACAATAAATACACAATGTGCATACCTTACAAACCAATTTAAACATGTGAGAATCATTGATTTCAATGATAATGAATTGAAATCCACTATTCTTAATTACACGTACAAATTTTGGCTTTTGAGAATAATTTGTGGAGACCCCAATCTTTATTAGCAAGTGTAAGATTCATTGATCTAAATGTAATCTTAAGGATCAATGATTCTTATTTGCAGTTTACAAGAATGAAGAGGTAGGTCACAGCAGAGCCCAGTTGGACCCGCAAGACTCACCTTGAACAGGGACGTCTGCGCGATGACCAACTGCTCCAGCAGGACCCACCATGCTCAAAGAACCTTACGCGCAGTACGCCAGCTGTACCCGCAGGGAAAGCCTCCCAATGGTGAAGTACCCCGCCTGTTCCCGCAGCTGCGGATACAAGCCATCAGGGAAGGCTACCCGCACTAACAGCAAGGCTACACGCACAAGGCATTCGTTCAGTTGTCACATGAAGGAATGAGCAAGGCGGGAACACTACCGCCTAATGAGCCAGTCCGTATGCTTCTGGAAGGTCTTTCGTACTATACCTACTAAGGTATGGACGGAACAAGACAGTTTGACCAGAGCAGCCCATGAACTAATCACAGGGTGACAGCTCACCGACAACAATATGAGGAGGAGCACCCTCTAGTACTGTTTGTCACTATTAGCCGCTGCCTACTCACCAACCCTTACGAGGGGACGTGCGCAGCCTACAGTTGGTGGAACAGTGCGCAGCCGGCAGTAAAGGAACAGTATACAGCCGACCTTGTTACTGTTGGCGGTAACCTATCCACCAACCAGCATGGTCTGTGCATACGTCCACTGTTGGTAGAACAGGAATACTATTCAGCCGGCTGTACCTGCTTGGAAACCTACCTTCGGCTATAAATACTCCAACACCTTGGAATGGTAAGGACATCATCTGATATCTCAATCTTATCTAGCAATCTCTTAATATACTCTTATATTCAGAGCAATCTAGTCTGATTCTCACGCCGGAGGGTGGTCACAAGGAGGAACCCCCCCTTCTCAGTGACGAGCTTACGGTGTCTGTTTTGCAGGTCTCCTGAATAACAACCTTCTCAGCTAGATCTCATCCGTGGGAAACATTACTTAACCCCCAGATTATCTGTAATCTGTCCAGGGTTCACTTAGTGTTTCTTCATTGGCGCCATCCGTGCATAAAAGCTAGAACTATTTTAGTTTTTTCAAAATTTCTGAAGAAATGGTTAACGTTACTCCGGTCCAAAGGCCAGTAACCGACCAAGAAACCCCGGTAACCACAACCCCAGCAACTGGGGGGAACACCGGCGGTTACACAAATCTTACGAACACTACCCCGACTACCCAAGCCGGGGCAAGTGCAGTAAATATTCCACTGGGGTTCACTGACACCCAGTTGGAAAAACGAACAAGGGCCCCTCGCCAAACACTAGATCAAGTGAAGGCGTGGGCCGAAGCACGTCAAAGAGAATTTCAAGCCGAATTGGATGAACGCTTGCGTTCAGCTCAACAGGCTGACGAATTCGGCAGTACTCGCCAACACCTCAATATAAGCAGTGAGTGCGAGTACTCAGACGACGAGAGGGAGTCCGATACCGACGCAAACCCTCGCCATAAGGCGAAAGGGAAGCGTAAGGAAACGGACGTCCAACCAAAAAGGAATTTTGGGGAAGCTTTTAAACCAACTGCGGAGAGAAACCCGCGTGACTTCTCCAAAACCTTTAGACCAACTGCTACAAATGCAGGAAAGTCAAAATTCGCAAGGGACATTGCGGAAGCAATCGCCCCGAGAAGTGCCAAACAGATGTCCAACATTGGCACTTATGATGGTCTATCCGACCCAGACGACCATTTGAACAGGTTCATTGCGGGGGCTACCGTCAGCAACTGGACGGAACCCACGTGGTGCTACATGTTCCAGATGACTCTGGTCGGAGCGGCCAGGGCATGGTTCGATCGTTTACCGATCCACCACATATATGACTGGGCGGACTTTCAGAACAAGTTCAGCCAGCACTTCAGCCAACAGAGGAAGTACACTGAAGAGCAGTGGACGATCCTCAACTGCGTGAGAGAGGAGGATGAATCTTTACTAGACTTCATCACCCGCTTCAACTCCAAAAAGCTAAGTCTCGGCAACATAAGTGAAGATCTGGTTCGCGCCGCTTTCATCCAAGGCGCCGAATACCCAGAACTTATCCGCACATTGACGGGTAAGGATGGCATGCCATCAACATGGGATGCCATCATGACGGCGGCAAAGCGCTTTGCCGAGACGGAAAAGCAACTGGGAAGGGATCTTCCCCAGAGTACACACCTCTACACGCAGAGGACAAGAGAGAACAATGTCCGGATCGCCCGGCAGAACAAAAAAAGGAAGCTAGGTATCTGGCAGTCAAGGGTAAACTTTGACACCTCATCCAGCTCCCGTCCTCTTGTTGGCGGAAGAAGTCACACACACCCTTCAAGCCAAAAGCACCGGTGGACGCCACTCACCAAAAGCGTCACGGAGATATTTGCCACTGAAAAGCTACCGTGGCCAAAAGCTCCAGCGATCCGCCACCGACCTAATGCGGATCAGAGCAAATCCTGTGACTTCCACGGGACAAAAGGTCATGGTACGGAGGAGTGTACATCCTTGAAAGACATTGTTGAAGCATTCGTCAAGGATGGAAGATTGACACACCTGGTGGCATCAATCAAGAAGGGAGGACGGAACGACAACCGGTACCGGGGCAACGGACGAAAGCCCGTCGACATCAGCATCAACATGGTTCATGGCAACATCAGAGGAAGAAAAAGGCGAACGCCAGAACCATGCGCATGGAAGGAAGCTGAGGTGCGCTTCCCGCGAGTGCCAGGAGGACCCAGCAAAGAAGGCCCTATCGTCATAAAAAGCCAGCTGGGGCACTACATCACTTCTCGCACTCTTGCTGACAACGGCGCCTCGTCAACGGTGATGTACAGGCAGTTCTTCGACAAGCTAGATGACGAAGACAAGGAGCGCCTGGAGACGATCTGCGCCTCGATGGAAGGGTTTGATGGCAGCACAAGCACCTCCCTGGGTATCCTATCTTTCCCCGTCACTCTTACAGATGGAAAACACTCCCGCACAGAGGATGTGGACTTTGTCGTGATGAGGAAGCCACACCACACGTACGACATTCTCTTCGGGAGAGACGGGATGGCAAGATTCAACGCCGTGGTGTCCTCAGTCCACGGCATGATGGGATGGCCAACAGCCGAGGGTGTAGCGATGATCACCGGCATTCCCCAGGTATGCATCGCATCTGTCTCATCTAAACCCAAACCAAAGATGGCTAAACCAACCATCACCGAACCAGAAAGATGGGCCTTCAATGGCAAGTACCCTGACCAGGCCGTAACCATTGGCCCAACAATTGTGGACCCCACACGCACCTTACTTAAGCGCTTATTACAAGGGAACGCCGACATCTTCGCGTGGACACCAGCTGACATGACTGGTGTATCCCGGAGTAAGGCAGAGCATAAGCTCAAATGCGATCCGGCTGTCACACCGATCGTACAAAAGCGCAGAGTAATGGGGCCAGAACAAACTAACGCGTGTAGAACCCAAGTCAAGGAACTTCTTGACGCAGGCATCTTACGCGTTAGTAGATATCAAACTTGGGTTGCAAATCCCGTTATGGTACCGAAGAATGACAAACAATGGAGCATGTGCATAGATTTCAAGGATTTGAACAAAGCATGCCCCAAAGATTGTTATCCGTTACCCGAAATTGATCTTAAGGTGGATTCGTTGGCACCATTCCGCCTTAAATGCTTCCTGGACGCGTATAAGGGGTACCATCAAATCCACATGGCCGTTGATGATCAGGACAAAACCGCTTTTCGGACGCCCGATGGCACATTTTGTTATCAAATGATGCCATTCGGACTTAAGAATGCCGGGTCCACATACCAACGCCTGATGGACAAAGAGTTTCATTCCCAAATTGGGAGGAACTTGGAAGTCTACATGGATGACTTGGTCATCAAAAGCCCTGACCCAGAAGCGATGTTGAAAGACATCGAAGAAACTTTCAACACGCTCAGGAAGATAAACATGAAGCTCAACCCGAGCAAGTGTGCCTTTGGAGCGGAAGAAGGGAAGTTCTTGGGGGTCATCGTCACTAAAGATGGCTTCAGAGCGAACCCTAAAAAGGTCGAAGCCATTATCAAAATGGAATCACCTACTACCATCAAACAGGCTCAGACACTGAACGGACGACTAGTGGCACTTAATCGCTTTTTGGCAAACCACGCGGATAAGTCGTTCCCCTTCGTGTCAACGTTGAGAAACTGTTTGAAAAAAACGCACTTCCGCTGGACACCAGAAGCGGAAGCAGCTTTTCAGGAGATTCGGTCACGCTTGATCGAACTCCCAACACTCACAGCACCAGAAGCGGGAGAGGAGTTAATCCTATACCTTTCCGCAACTGATAGAGCAACCGGGGCAGTCCTGCTAGTAGAGCGAAAAGGCATCCAGATGCCAATCTATTATGTCAGCCGTATCCTAACAGATGTAGAAACCCGGTACTCTACCCTCGAAAAATTAGTCTTAGCACTTTTACACGCCTCACGCAGGTTAAGACGATATTTCCAGGGTCACCCAATCACCATACTCTCCAACTTCAAACTTGCAAACGTTCTAGGCAAACCCGAGTTATCGGGACGCCTAGCCAAATGGGCAATTGAGTTGGGAGAATACGCGATAAAGTATAAGCCAAGACCAGCCATAAAGGGCCAGGTTCTGGCCGACTTTATTGCAGAAGTGCCTGCATCGCGGGAAAAAGAGTGCCAGGAAGAGGCTCAACCCTCTCCAGCACAAGTAATCAATGATGTCTGGCGACTCTACACTGATGGGGCAGCCAATAACGAGGGTTCAGGCGCGGGGCTAAAGCTAACCAACCCAGCGGGCCAAGAATACACCTACGCTATTCGACTGGATTTTCCAAGTACGAATAACGAAGCCGAGTATGAGGCATTCCTGGCTGGGCTGAGAATTGCGCGTAAGATGGGAGTGAAAAACTTGGAAGCCCACGTGGATTCCATGTTAGTAGCCAATCAAATCAACGGGACGTACACGGCCGTGAACGACACAATGGCCCTGTACCTCGCACAAGCAAAATCCCTTATGCGCAATTTCAATGACTGCAAAGTCATACACGTCAAGCGAAGTGAAAACAAATCTGCGGATGCGTTAAGCAAGCTTGCTTCATTAGCCTTTACCCACCTAGGAAAGGATATCCGCATTGAACTCCTCTAGACACCTTCGGTCCCGCACAAGGAAATTTGTGTCATCCAAACCGGCACGGAAACGTGGATGACACCAATAATAAAATACCTTGCGACAGGTACACTACCGGAATCCAAAACACAGGCAAGAAAACTACGCTGTAAGG
This sequence comes from Bidens hawaiensis, assembly GCF_021521415.1. Lineage (NCBI taxonomy): Eukaryota > Viridiplantae > Streptophyta > Magnoliopsida > Asterales > Asteraceae > Bidens > Bidens hawaiensis. Next base: position 71,952 of record NW_027506374.1, on the reverse strand, counting down.
CACTGAATTATCAAATCGTCAATGACATCCTTTACAGACGTAACTTTCTTGGCCCACTCTTAAGATGCGTGGACAACCAAGATGCTGACTACCTCCTAAGGGAAGTACACGAAGGCATCTGTGGAGTACACGCAGGTCCCCGCGCTGTTGTAGCCAAGCTAAACAACGCGGGATACTTTTGGCCGGGGATGCATACGGATGCACTGGCATACATCAGAAAATGCAGGTCTTGCCAGCTTTACGCACCCAACACGCACCGCCCGAAGAATGAACTTGTTCCAGTCACTTCTTCATGGCCATTTCAGAAGTGGGCCATCGATGTGACAGGCCCATTTCCTACAGCAGCAGGAAATGTTCAGTTCCTAGTGGTAGCCATCGACTACTTCACCAAGTGGATAGAAGCAAAACCTTTAGCCCAAACAACCGCAAAACATATCAAAAAATTTATTTGGGAATTTATTATTTGTCGTTTTGGACTTCCACAGAATTGGGTGAGCGATAACGGCACCAACTTTGCTGACAAGAAGCTACAACAGTGGCTAAAAGAACTTCAAATCACCCACACCTTTACCTCAGTGGCACACCTGCAAGGTAATGGTGAGGTGGAAAGAGCAAATAAGAGCATCGTCGAAGGCATCAAGAAGAGACTATCGGAACACAGATCCGGCTGGGTGGACGAGCTTCCGCACGTCCTTTGGGCAAACAGAACGCTGAAAAAGGCCAGTACGGGAGAAACCCCGTTCAGCCTCACTTATGGCACTGAAGCCATGGTCCCGGTCGAAATTGGTCTACCCTCACCAAGGGTCTTGAGTCAGCCAGAAGACAATGATGCGGAAAGACGGTTGGATCTTATGCTAACCGAGGAACGCAGAGACTTAGCCGCAGTGCGTGAAGAGAACTACAAACGACAAATGCAAAAGTACTACAACACGCGGGTAAAACTCTGCAACTTCAATATAGGAGACTACATACTGCGTAACAACGAGGCTTCAAACCAAGAGCGCCCGGGAAAGCTGGCCCCGGTCTGGGAAGGGCCATACATTATCAAAGAAGTCCTGGGAAAGGGCGCATACCGGCTCGAAAGGCTCGATGGCACTCCCATCCCAAGAACATGGAATGGAGCTCAATTACGCAAATGTTATATGTAGATCAATTCCAAAACTTGTAAAGAAAAGGCCTAGAGCCACTTCTAATGGAAATGATTCTCCTTTCATAATGTGTTTACCTTTATACTTATGAACTTCCCACTGGTGCCGGTATTCACCGCATAAACGGGAAGAAGTAAGTCGTTACGTGTGGAAGGCGGCAAAACCCGCATAAACACAATAAGGGAAACCTACACGCAGGTATGATGTAAGTAAAGTTTAGCCATCCTTGTAAGTGCAAGTGACGGTCTTACCCGCACAATCACGAACAAGGAAGCAAAACTTCAATCTATCATCTACCACGTTCAAAGGTTATCCTAAAAAAAAAAAAAAAAAAAAAAAAAAAATAAGGAAAACCTACACGCAGGTCAGATATGGGTAAAGTTTAGCCATCTTACTAAGTGCAAGTGACGGTCATACCCGCACAATCACGAAAAAGGAAGCAAAACTTCACACCTATTATTTACCACGTTCAAAGGTTAACTTATCCTCAAAGATGAGGAAAACCTACACGCAGGTCAGATGGTAAAGTTTAGCCATCCTACTACGTGCAAGTGACGGTCCTACCCGCACAATCACGGAAGAGGAAGCAAAACTTCACACCTATCTACCACGTTCAAAGGTTAACTTATTCTAAACACTTGGAAAATTGCTAATTTAAACTAAAGTATGTAAGTCATATAACGTTTATAAAGCAAGGAATCCAATGAATCAAGCGGTCTTAGCCGCACAAAGATTTACATTTCATAAATATTCGTTACAAGAATGGCCGGGTAACTACCCGCCTACAAGAAAGTAAAATCTATACAAACTAAATCTATCCTAGCAGCGGGAAGGGATCTTCAGGATCAGGCTTCAGGGCCACTTCCACTTGGACCAGCGCCGTCAGTAGAGCGTGGCTGTTCAAGGAAAGCCTTAAGGATAGTTAGCCCGTCATCAGCAGCAGCAACTTCATTCACCTTCTCCACCACCGGATGCGAGAAGGCGGCGTATTGATTTACTGCTTGGTCATATATGGCTTCAGTATCTACATTGTACAAAGGGAAGTTGGATGGCGGGACGCCTTTCTCAACAAACCCTAGACCAAGCAGGAAGCCGACCCGTTCCCCATCCTCGTGAGAAGCATTGAGGGCTGCGCTCATAGCATCGTCGTAAGATGTCTCTGAGAAGACCCGATGCACAACCTACATAAGAAAATATACAAGTGTCAACACCCTATTTACAAAGAAAAGCGTGAAGACATGAAGATAGACTTACCTGAGACAATGCTTCTCGAAGAAGCCATTCCTTGGCAACCAGAGCTTCTTGAAGGGCGGCTTGAGCTTGGGTGCAGGCGCGTTCGGCTTCGCTTTTGTTAAGGTTGGCAAGTAGCACTTCCTTTGCGGCAGCCTCTTCGACGCCCTTAAGCTTCCGTTCGGTATGGTCAAGCACGCCCCTCTGGTCCAAGATCTCCTGGAGCTTCTTGGCATCTTCCATCGCCAAGGCATCATGAGCACGTTGGAGAGCCTCTAATTTGGCCTTGAGCTCCTCATTCTCCACGCGTAAAGGCTCAGCAACGGCTTCAGCCTTGGTGGCCCTCTCGGTTGCGTTCCTCGCAGTCTCCTTAGCCAGCCGAAGCTGTTCGTTAACAGCTTGGGCAGCCTTGGAGCGGGCCTCGAGTCGCGCTTGAACCTCAACCTCGAGGGCCTTGAAGGCCTTCTCCTTCTCTGCGGCAGCTGCGGACAGCTGTTGGTTCTCCTCCCGAAGAGCCCGCGCTTGAGATACTTCCTTGGCGCGAGCTGCTTTCAACTTGTCGTTTTCACGACAAAGCAGCTCGACGCGCGGCTGCATCCGGGCATGGAGAACCCGAAGCTCGTTGGTTAGCCTACCCTCCTGGTAGCTAGCCATGGCTTCCCCCAACGCACCATGGGGAGCAGCGTGGCGAGCCCATTCCACGCACTCCACAGGGGTACGAAGGGTTGTTCCATCGTGGAACATACACTTCATTGGAATCCGACACTGCAAAAAACAAAAAGCAGTTAGCAATCGTAACCGCCGGCTCTGTGAAGGATGCTGTAAAAATCGCACTCACAGCCGGCGGTGACGTCATCTCGGCTGGAACAGTCGGCTCAAAGGAGTGAGCAACTGATCCAGCGGAAGCAGGCGCAGGCGCCTGGGTCGACGCCTCAGGTAGGCTGACCAAGCCTACCGTCATTGGCGGAGAGGTACTACTAGGCACTTCACCCTGGAATGCGCCAACATCCACGCCTGCGTAAAGAAGAAAAGTGTTAAAACAGATAAAGCTATGAAGATAAAAGCTAAAAGAAAGTTGTACTTACGGGTTTTCTTGAGCCTAAAGGTACGGAGAGGCGGGGACGGACCCGATGGAGCCGGCCTCTTTGCGCCGGTCACCGTCGTCTTCTTTGGCTCTCAGGAGGTGACAGTCGCAACCTCCGGAGCTGTGGTCTTACCACCACCGGGATTCCCCGCCACCTCTTCGCTCTCAGTCTCCGAGTCAGACAGAGCCACCGGATCGGCAGTGGAGGCCACCTTCTCCTTTCCCTTCCCGCCGGCAGCCTTCTTCTTCCGCACCAGCGGAGGACCATTTGCGGATTCCTCATCAGAACATACGATTAGAGGAATTCCAGCAGAGGTTTCAGCATTGAGAGGTCGAGGGGCGAAGAGCGCCTTACCTGGCCGACGGGCACTGAGGATCTCATGGCCTAGCGGATAGACCTCCACGAACCGATCCGCCGTTTGTTCGAGGATGGGCAACTCGTTCTCATCTAGAGCACGAGTACCCATCCGTGCGGGACCGTCAGCCTCCCGCGGGTTCAGGAGCGACTGCAGGTCATTCCCCTCTGAAATAAACAGGAAAAAAGTTAGAAGAAATTCAAAATAAACAAAAGGGAAAAAGGCATACCGTAAGGAACAGAGTTCGAACCGTATTCGAGGACGATCGGAATCTTGCGCGCATCAGCCTCCTTCCACACCCGGCTCATCCCCAGCATTACCATCCCGGACTCCGCAAACCGGTAAACCGGAGATTGGACCCGAGATATCTGGGCAAACCATTCCTCCTCCTGGTAGCTGGAAGCGTGAAGGCTGGGAAGTGCCTGCCCATTCTTGAATTTCATAGCAATGGGGATGGCGCGGGCGGATATGAAGAAAAACTCCCTCTTCCACGCGCGAAGACTGCGCTCGGTCGCACAGATCTTCAAACCCTTAATCCGGGTTGTCAACGTGTACCACCCCTGGATGCACCTCCAAGTGTAGAAGGTCATCAGGCGGTCAACATAGGGCTCAATGCCCAGTATCCGGCACACCCACTCAAAATGGCGAATCTTGGCGATCGCCATGGGGTGCAACTCGGTCAAGTGAACACCATGCCTCTCAAGGACACGGTAAACAAACTTTGTCAATGGGAACCTAAGATTCCCATAGACAAAGAATGCTGCATAAACCCCGATCTTGCCTCGGGGGGCATCGTACACCGTCTGATGGGGTTCAGGAAACTCAGGCTCGAGAGACTCGAGCATGAACTTCCTGACAACATACCGGTACAGATCGCCAGGAAGAGCACACTGGCACTCACCAGCAGTACTCCTGTCGTCAGCTGTGGAATCGATATCACGAGACATCTTGTAAAAGAAGAAAACGATTTCGGGAGAATGCTTGCCTGAAAAGGATAAGTATTCGCCGGAAATCGCAAAGAAGATGAAGAAGAGTGAAAGTGTGGATTACAAATAACCCTCTCCCCCTTTATATACTAATCGCAATTAATGCGATGAAATTAATGCGGAAGAGAGAGAAAACGAAGGTGCAATGAAACTATGACACGTGGCAAAAAGCAAGCTGGCAACAGCTGTTGACAGGACGCACACCATTAATTTCGCGGCCACGCGCCCGAAAAATCGCGCCCACGCGCCTGAAAAAGCGTCTGGAATGACCATGTACTGTCACGTCGCCATAACTTCCTGCACGTCCTGACACAGTCAGAAGAAACCGTCGCACGACGTTTCAGATGTTTGGACTGTTCCTATCTTTCCACCAACTCTTCGAATTTCAAAAAATTCAAAATTCAAAAAGATTCAAAAGTGAGCGGGAAAATACCCCTTACCTTGGCAACCAAGTAACCGTAAGACGGGTGCGGGTACAGTGTTAAGGCAAAACCCTTCACATACCTAACACCCGCAGGGAATTGAAGCCAAGAATAACTTGGCAACCAAGTAACCATCAGACGGGTGCGGGTACAGTGTCAAGGCAAAACCCTTCACATACTTAGCACCCGCAGGGAATTGACGCCAAGAATACCTTGGAAGTAAAGTAACCGTAAGGCGAGTGCGGGTACAGTGTCAAGGCAAAACCCTTCACATACTTGGCACTCTGCAGGGAATTCAAACCAAGAAGGATCTTCTGGGCCATGCTTGCGGAAACGTGAATAACATTCCCGCACGACGGGAACATCGAGAACTACATTGTTTGAAACTCCAAAATGGAATTGATGGTTTTAGCATAAATGATCACTATGTCGAAAACCACCAAAACCTCATGGAGAATCCACACAATTGGGACTCAACACTCCTGACGCGCGAGGAGGTTACAAACTTACCCGCTTCACGCCCAAAGGTCAAGCAGAAAAGTCGGGAATTTCTGCGTGACATCAGGAAAACCGCGGGATGAATCACCACGGAAAACCGAAAAACTAAACCCTTTTCAAAACCCCTTGCTAAGTCCAAAAGCTCACCTCACTTATTAATAATTCATGAGAAGAACATTGGACTGGGGGGACTTGAAGAGGTAGGTCCCAGCAGAGCCCAGTTGGACCCGCAAGACTCACCTTGAACAGGGACGTCTGCGCGATGACCAACTGCTCCAGCAGGACCCACCATGCTCAAAGAACCTTACGCGCAGTACGCCAGCTGTACCCGCAGGGAAAGCCTCCCAATGGTGAAGTACCCCGCCTGTTCCCGCAGCTGCGGATACAAGCCATCAGGGAAGGCTACCCGCACTAACAGCAAGGCTACACGCACAAGGCATTCGTTCAGTTGTCACATGAAGGAATGAGCAAGGCGGGAACACTACCGCCTAAATGAGCCAGTCCGTATGCTTCTGGAAGGTCTTTCGTACTATACCTACTAAGGTATGGACGGAAGACTCACCTTGAACAGGGACGTCTGCGCGATGACCAACTGCTCCAGCAGGACCCACCATGCTTAAAGAACCTTACGCGCAGTACGCCAGCTGTACCCGCAGGAAAAGCCTCCCAATGGTGAAGTACCCCGCCTGTTCCCGCAGTTGCGGATACAAGCCATCAGGGAAGGCTACCCGCACTAACAGCAAGGCTACACGCACAAGGCATTCGTTCAGTTGTCACATGAAGGAATGAGCAAGGCGGGAACACTACCGCCTAAATGAGCCAGTCCGTATGCTTCTGGAAGGTCTTTCGTACTATACCTACTAAGGTATGGACGGAACAAGACAGTTTGACCAGAGCAGCCCATGAACTAATCACAGGGTGACAGCTCACCGACAACAATACGAGGAGGAGCACCCTCTAGTACTGTTTGTCACTATTAGCCGCTGCCTACTCACCAACCCTTACGAGGGGACGTGCGCAGCCTACAGTTGGTGGAACAGTGCGCAGCCGGCAGTAAAGGAACAGTATACAGCCGACCTTGTTACTGTTTGCCGTAACCTATCCACCAACCAGCATGGTCTGTGCATACGTCCACTGTTGGTAGAACAGGAATACTATTCAGCCGGCTGTACCTGCTTGGAAACCTACCTTCGGCTATAAATACTCCAACACCTTGGAATGGTAAGGACATCATCTGATATCTCAATCTTATCTAGCAATCTCTTAATATACTCTTATATTCAGAGCAATCTAGTCTGATTCTCACGCCGGAGGGTGGTCACAAGGAGGAACCCCCCCTTCTCAGTGACGAGCTTACGGTGTCTGTTTTGCAGGTCTCCTGAAGAACAACCTTCTCAGCTAGATCTCATCCGTGGGAAACATTACTTAACCCCCAGATTATCTGTAATCTGTCCAGGGTTCACTTAGTGTTTCTTCAAAGAATAAATCTCGATCTCTCTTTGTATTTTTGAACGAATAAACATGTGAATCTAACTAAGAGACTCTATCGTGAACATATGGTATGACAAAGAATAGCCCATGATATCAAACTTGAATATTAAATATGATGTTGCTTTGATTCCTATTGATTTGCTTAAATCCCTTGTAATTGGTTGTAGTAATTTTATTCTAAAGTTTTGTTTCACTTTAATTAGTTAAGCTTAAAGTCTCCCATTTTTTAACCTAAGCAAAATGCATGTTCTCGCTTTAAACATTAAATCAGAGCATACTAGCAACCACCTGGCGCCTACCCCTTCAGAGATCTGAGATCGTATTCTGGTTAATGATGTTGGTTTTAGTAGAGGTTTGACGCAAATTACTCAAAAACAAAACTATGAATTATGCTTTTTTTAGTGCTCTCGGGAGATCTTCGCCATCTTCTCCTACTCATATTTTTTGTCCTCGAAAGATGGTCGAGTTTTATTTGATGATAGTAAAGTTCACTATAAACGACCAACTAAAATCAGCAGTTTTAGTCTGTTAATTTTCTAATATTTTCCAGCAACAAATTGATCTCATTTATTTATAAGTTAAAACTAATTAAATGTAACAAAAGAAGTATGAATAAGTTTGTTTATGATTAAATAACACAAAGGGGATGTAGCTCAGATGGTAGAGCGCTCGCTTAGCATGTGAGAGGTACGGGGATCGATACCCCGCATCTCCAATTTTCTTAAATAATTTTTAGGTATAACTTTTAACAACGGAACAAATCACTAATCATCACTATTTTAAGTCTGATTGCTTTAATATTGCTGTGGGTGGATATGTAGTCAGATTTCAAGAGTTTGGTGATTGTTGTTACGAGGTAACAATATACGTATTACTTAAAAATATAATGGCTTTAAGTCCGTGTGACTCGTTCTCTAACTCTATGCATCAAAGTTAAGCATCAACGTACGATACATCATCATAATGTGCTACATATTACTTAAATGGCATGTCGAAAGCAATGAAACATCTACTTTATCATTTTGTCCATTGATTATTAAAGCTAGCAATGTTTTGCACATTGCAAAACTGTTTTTGAGTTGTTTTTAGGAAAGGAAGCGAGTAAAGTTATGTTTAAACAATCGTCGTGATGATTGATTTTTGACCGCGTCATAATTTGTGTAGTAAAGTATGCATTTACCAATTCCCCATACATGTGTCGTAGTTCATGTATTTTTGTTTGTAATGGTTTGGTTTTGGGTTGAAGCTATTAAAGATACTAAAGACTGTTACTAACACTTTAAACACTAGCGATCAAAACTGAACCATAAACACCTGTACTCCATACAACCATCTCCGCCATATAAACAATCTGAATTGGGTGTTTAAGGTCATGTAGCAACTATTACAATCCCATGAGCATATAACTGTAAGATAACAAAAAAAAAAACCCTTAATATCTTTAAGAAAAAAGCAACAAAAATGGATTAATCAGCCAACAATAGCATCCAACTCATATTATGTTCCAGCAATTCAACTATTCCTCTATAGCAACTTTGAGTTATTCCAAATCATCTAACTAAAACCAGCAAAACCGTGTGTTATAACATTTTATTTATTTGATGAACCAAACTGCTGCCTTATGGTGCGAGCACAATCAGCAAAGTTCTTAACCCGCGCACTGCATTTTAACGTGTCCTTAATATTTTCTCTATAGCAATCCAAGCACGCTTTTAAATCATCCCAACAAGGCATACGTTTTGGTTGTGGAAGTTTAAACTCTTTATCATGAAGCTCTTTCGCCTTTTGTGTTACTTCAGTCACCATCTCACTTTCTTTCTTTTCAACTTTTTCCATGACCCTTTCACTTTCTTGAAGAACCGACCGGATGGCGTCCACCTCAGCATTAACAGGCAATGTAGGTGGTGGTGTTGGGAGGTACATTGGCGGCCATCCGTTGGCAGGGTGGCCGCCTTTTAAGGTTTGGGAGTCCTCATGAATTTGGTTTTGTTGGGGAGTTTTTGGTGTTTTTGGTTTTGGTTTTCTTTCTTTCTTGACTTTGTCAATGACGGTATCAGCGGCTAGCTGTTTGACTAAGTTGCTACTGATTTGAATGGTATATGCATCATCCATAGCTTTCGAGACCGCTTCCTGAAATGATTTACAGAATTTTAGACACATTAGACCCATTGCAGATCATACAGCTTTTGACTTATCAAGAACACACGAAATGCAGCAAGCTTTTGACTTGCTAACATAAACTGGAACAAGTAATAAAGATATTGACAAAAGTCGTGATGTAAACCGCAAGTCGCTGCAGAAACAACACATAAGCATGTTCTGAAGGTGATACTACAGGTGGTACCAATGGGCAAGTTGTTGGGTCGGGTAACAAGTCAAAACATTTAACTTTTTGCAAGTACATATTAGAGAGTCAAAGTATGATTACAAAAGTTAAAATTTTTAAAAATAATCTAACCATTTTCAAATAAATGAATTAGAAGGTTTTATGCATCAAATATACTTCACTCGTTTCCTTTTTCGCTAATACTTTTTGTATTTACCAATTTGATTAAATTGAGATAAAAACATCCCTGAATCAACCCATGCGTAAGTTAATGGGTCGAAACTGCCATCTGTAGATGAAACTAACAACTCAAAAACTATTTTACAAGCAATTTAAATGAAGCGTCATCAGCACCACTAGCTCTTCATTATTGTATTTGAATCATGGTTGTAAAACTCCCGTCTAGGCGCCAAGTACTCACCGAGTAATCACTACTAGGTATGGTGCCGAGGTGGCTTTCTTTAACTCCGCCTAATTACTCGGAATCGATCAAAAGTGGTCAACCTCCGCCACAATTGGATCTAGTCAGTCAACTCGAGACGATTTTGACATTAAAAAAATTAACATAATTCATATTTCTATAATATTAAAGAATGACTGTCATTTTTTTGATTAACGATTTTCAAAATTTAGAATCTTTAGTACTTAAAGACGTATCTTTTTTATCTATATTGATATCCACATAATTTTTTTTATAAATATTAGTAGATAATTTTTTTTATAAACATTAGTAGATTTATGATACTTGACATATATATAAGCTCCCAAAAATTAGTTTCTTTATAATTTACCACGTCCATGTACTCCTCGAGTACTCTCCGCCTAGACCGAGTACTCGCAACTCCCCAGTCGACCGCCTAACGACTTTTGCAACCATGATTTGAATTGATTACTAGTTCTTTTCCGCTACAAATCGTTTACTCTGATAATCAGAGCAACCCGATCCCAACACTATGCACCCTGGAAAAACTAGTCTTACTGTTCTAGGCTTCCATACAACTCAAAACTAGATAATGCATATCAATAGTCAGTAATCACACATTTGTACTACAATATCTTCTTGCTTATTCAAAATCTAATCATAAAGCATAGTTTGATGCTACATGCAACAAACATACCTATTTATGTATCAAAAACGAAGCACGAAACATGTCAAATTGACGGAAAAAACGAACTAAAAGCTTTCAACTATCAAGTGGAACCAGATGAAGCAAAAACAATAAAATTTGCATTAATACATTTACGAACTATTGAGGAAACCAAACTTTAACAAGCATTAAATTAAACAAAGAGAAAAAAAGAAGACATATATGTGGAAGCCCTAAATAATCAAAGACCCATTATGGTTAACCCTAGATTCGCAAGCATATATCACAAGACAAAGGTAATCATATATATACAGATTAGATAAGATCTCACTGAACACGTACAGAGATTAGCCAAGAAACCGTCGAACGTTTGTAAATTTAGAGTTTGTATAAGCTGTAAATAAGAGAAAAAAGAGAAGATTGCGTCTGTATATATAAGTTGTGACTTGTGAATAAAGAAATTTAGAGGTGTTTTTTTTCTTTTATTTTACTAAAATCTCTTACATTAATCTTTCTAGCCCTCTCTATCATACCTATTATAAGCAGGGGTGTAAATGACTAGGCTCGAGATTAATTCGTAAGTTGTTTGTTTAAGTTCATTTACTATTTATTTATATATGTTTTTAATTATTTTTATAATTTTTGAGAAAAACTCTTATGGCGTTAAACAAGCCTATGCTCGGCTATGTAGTGTGAAACTAATACATATAAGCAATGTTACAGAAATCGCTAAGCATTAATTGAGGCTGGGTAGTGACAAATGATTAATCGGGATTAATCATATTGAAGTTTTTATATCTAATTTTTTAAATTACACACACAATTTTGAAAAATTACACTCAAAAGTTTGTCAAAATTCACATAGTATAATTAAACATCACCAAATTGATGTAAACATTACAAATCAATGTGAAAAAAAAACAATAACTTGATTAACAGGTTATAACCAAGGTTTTATTGCCTTCCAAAAGAAATTTAAAAAAATAAAATAAAGATTAAGAAAAATAAAAAAGGACAATTTGGTCTGGTTTGGAACGACTAGGTCCAACTAACGATTAATGGACCGATTAGCTAAAAATTAATCAGCCTAGGGGCGCCTAGCTATTAATCTCAATTAATCCCCGTCCCGGCCCAATTTTGACAACACTGCATATAAGTGCAAAAGAGGTCAAACTTAAAAATACACAAGGCTCATAAAGGTTCGATGAGCCTAAATGAGCTTCTCTTACAAGGCTCGAGCTAGCCCACGATAACTAAACGAGTTTTTTTTTGTCCTTTTTGTCGATCCGAGCACAAGCAACTCAACACGTTTGCATCCCTACACATAACCACTCATTTTATTAATTTTTAGACACTCAAACAACATATCAAGGATTGAATATGAGTCTGTAAAATGTAAATGTGCAATTTAGTTTTCTATGAAAATAATTATATTGCGTTTAGTGTGAGGTGGGCTTGGCCTCGGGCAAGGTGGAAGAATCATATATTTGTCACTTGTCAGCAGTCCACTACTATTTTGAAATAAGTATCATCCAGGAAAATACAAATAAGATATATATGTTAGTAATCATCGATAGAGTCCAATAAAAACCAAATATATATAGGAATATAAAAATATGTCAAGAGACAAACTAATATTGTGATGATAAAAATGTACTATTGTTTATCAACAGAAACACATATACATGAACTTTCCTTACTTACAAAGACACTCAAGTTCTTGATATTTCGCACTTATTCCCGTTTTACCCTTCTCTAAGTAACTAAACTTTTGGCTTGCAGTGATAACTTACCTAACAGATGGTGAGAAATCTCCATTAAGACTTGAGTTCTCTTCTACCATCAAAACATGGCTTGTGGTAACTCTAATAACACGGCGAAAAATCTATGCCAACAATATGGTTCTTCATTGGGACAAGTATTGTTTTATAAACTCATTGGACATGTGAGCCAAGGAGGTCGTAGAACAACATAATCTTATGATCTTATCATTTTGGATCATAATAACTTCTTTTTTGTTGTTTGTTGCTTGTTTCGAGGAAGTCGAAGACACCCATCTCAGCTTCGTTGAAACGATCAATCCAAAAATCATGAAGTCCAAAATCTTGACCATCCCATAGTCGTGTAGCGCAATCATCCCATGATGCAAAGGCGACAATATCATGATTGAAGTCTTGCTCATTGTTTGGTAACTCCCATCTTGTTGTATCAATTAGTGGCGGCTCATCACCACCTAAGAGGTAGCTTAGTAACTTCTCATCTTCGCAAAGGCTTTCGAACGATATTTCAGGTTCACCACTAAAAGTTGAACAATTTTCATGTGAAGACGAGCTTCCGGTGGCGGTTGGGGTTTCCACTGGCGGGGAATGGTTGTTTCTTTCAAATTGTGTGGATTGTTCTTCACGAGAAGAGGTCGTCTCAGTGTCTTGATGATCCTTTTGAAGTGGTTCATGAGTTACAGGATCAATTCCTCTCTTAATGAGTTTTTTCTTTATATGCGTGTTCCAATGATTTTTTATCTCATTATCTGTTCGTCCAGGCAATCTTGCTGCGATTTTGGACCACCTAAAAGACGAAAAAAGTTTAGTTCTCTATGTTTGCATAAATGCATAAATTCTTATGATATACAACATTATGTGCCTTTTCTTTTTCAGTTTGCTAACCATGAGAAATCGTTATCATGTCAATACCCTACTAGTCAACATAACTTGTGATGGATCGTTGGTATTCAAGAGGTCATGCAGGTAATCAGGGGAATAAAGGTTCAAAATTAAGTGATGAGAAAACAGAAGATGTGTTAAAAGAAAAACACTTCGGACTTGCATGTTAAAAAGAAAGATTTTCAAAGTTCTATATAAAAAAAAGAAAAAGTACTTTAAATCACCAGTTTTCATATTATGTGTATAAATATGTCAAAGAAAAATAACGATTATTATAACGATATGACATTTGCACACCCTCTCGAAACTCACACACCCTACATACGATCGTATAGAGGTTATACGATCGTATGAAACCCCTTTTAAAAGAGTGTGTGAATAAGTCAAAGGATGTATAAATAACCAAAGCCTTATTATATGTAGTAAATCAATTAGTCTTTTTCATTGTCACGGTTCTATATTAAACCCAGTCGTACAACTAATTTATCTTTTTGACCTGTTGGTAATAAAAATAAAATATAATATACTTTGAAAATCATTGAAAAGATAAAAGGACCATCAAAGGTTTTCCCTTTTTATAAAATATTTAAAATTTCTGAATTACGACTTCTCAATAGTCGGGTACTAAAAAATCTCCTTCGTAGCTTTACTATGAAACATGTCGGCCATAGGTAAAGCTTATACAATTATCTATGTGCATCATTAGCCTTACTTTCAATAATTTTTTTATTTCTTTTATTTGTAAAATTTGTATATTTGCAAAAGGCAGCCTTTTCTTTTTTTTTTTTGGTTAAGAACTTAAGACCATCCTTGTCACATGTAATTCTAGAATTTTTAATATATTTAAAAAAGAATAGATTGCTGGATCTTAATAATATAAAGAGTAACCTTACGCACATATAAGATTATCATAAATTTATATTGATTTCGCTCACATGAATGATTATACGTGAAATGAGAAAAATGCATTCTTAATGAGCGAAATCGAGTGAAAATCATATAAAAGAAGATGTAAGATCATTCTTTGCCTATTCCCTATCATATTTATATGATTATACTAAAAATCATTATATTTATATTTTCAATTAAATAATACTATTTTATACATTTACTATTATTTTTCTCTCTCCTCCACTCATAACCATTTTGATAAAATATTAGAAATCATACTATATAAATAATAGAAAACTATATCTAACTTTCTCGTATAACATCCTCTCTCATTTATTCACAATGACCAGTCAATCACATATATAACCATACATATAATTTACAAAACTCCCATAAATATATATAAGAAAAGGTTAGAATGCTCTAAGTCTCAAATATCACATTAAATTATTATAACTAAGTAATAATTTAAGATATTAAAATCAAAATTAAAGTTTATATGTGACATATCAGTTATTGGTTAAGCTGTTTGGTAAACCAATATAAAACACAAGATTCAATACCTATTGCCAAGACGAGCATGGAGATCAATAACGAGCTGCTCTTCAGACTCACTGAGTAGACCGCGCTTCAAGTCGGGCCGAAGGTAGTTGGTCCAACGGAGGCGACAACTCTTCCCACAACGCGTGAGTCCAGCGAGCTTGGGGACCGCACGCCAACAACACTGGCCGTTGGTTAGTATAAAGTTGATAAGTTTATTATCTTCCTCCGCAGTCCACGGCCCTTTCTTCACCCCTAGTTTGTCACAACAAGGCTGTCTTCCCATCTTTATTAATTCACAAAATAATTAATACATAATATTATTTTTATTCAAAACACACCCGCCACTTTCAGATATGCAACCATGCACCGACTTATATATATATATATAGTTCCCATATGTATATGTATCTATATATAGAGAGAGAAGGAGCTAGCAGGGTCCACCGGTCCACCATCGATTTATGAAAGGTATAGGTGAACTGCAACTTATTGGTTCGGGTGGTAACTTGTAACATATACACAAAGGGCCACGTTTGAGGCCTCAAAGAAACGATACATAATTTCATATCATGTCACGTTATTTAATTTTAAGTATTTTGATGAATTGCTAATTATATAATCAAGGTTATCATATAAGGTGTTAAACAAGACGTGTTCATGGTTGTCGTGTCCAATGAGGCACTAACCCTGGCATGGTATGAACTTGAAAATTGTGTTAACCATATGAACCCGAACACTACATGAATATATATATTTGTAGGTTGACACAAATACGATTACATGAATTTGTTTATTTATTTATTTTTGGCATGATAGAACTTTAAAATTACTATTTTACAAACAGAAAATATATAAATGGGAGTATAAAACAATTATATGTAAGTTGTAAATTTTATGTTAATATATTTTTCTTTTATAGTTTACTTAAAATAAAAGGAAAATAACTTTTTATATAAAGAAAAGAATTATATATTTGAACAATATTATAACTTGAGTTATTTTTGTTCCTAAAAAGTGTGAAAAACTTTTGAAGAACACTAAAGAAACTTAAATACTAATTAATATGCAAAATACTCTGTCTTTTATGAAGAAAAATCATAGTTTAACCATTTAAAAATAGAAGGGAAATAAATTTTCATAAAGAATTAAATTATAAGATTGGAAGAATAAACTTGAATTTCTTTTGTTGCAAAAAAGTGTGAATAACTTTTGTAGAACACTAAAGAAACTTAACTAAAATAAGCACTCTTATGTGAAAAAGAATAATAATCCATAGGGCACGATATATATAGGGAAGGTTTATGTGCATTTTAGACTTAACATGAGAACGTAGAAAATAATACTAATTTATAAAAAAATGAGAACGTAAGAAACAATACCAACCACAATACCAATTTACATAAACAATTATTTATAATAACAAAGAAAAAAACCTAAAAATTACAACAAAAGAATCAAAATCAAGAACAAAATAATACCAGCAAATACTTATAACAGCAAAAGAAAAAGACATAATTACAAAATTTGTCCTTTAAAAAAAGCCAAATTATGGTTCGTGTCCTTTTTTTAGTTTTTTGTCCTTTAAACATTTTTTTCCAACACGTTATGTCCTTTACGCTAACTGGGTTAGAAAAACCCAGTTAAATACCCTCACGTGAGGCGCATGTGAGGGCATTTTGGTCTTTTCAACGAAGTAGTTCAAAATAATTTAATATATATTAATAATTCATATTTATAAAATAAACTCTCTCTCTCTCTCTCTCCAACCCATCTCCATCTTCATCTCCATTCCACCTCCAAACTCTTTCATTCTTCCACCACTCTCCCGGCCACCATCACCACCGCCACTACCTGCAAGGCTGCAACACCCAACATCACCACCGCTTATCCCCACCAACAAGTGTCACCATCTCTGTGACCACCATTAGATCCGACCACCGTTTATCCCGGCCAACCTGCAACACCAAACGGCTTAGAACCCACAAACCCAGATCCAACTCGCCGGAGAACCCACAAACCCAGATCCATCTTCCGGTCAATTTGCCCCTTCACGGACGTCTTCAATTTGCCAAGATCTGAAACCCTTGCCGGAAAAATCGTGTCTAGCCCATCATCCTCTACAACACTCCAACCCACTAAAAATCGTGCAGATTCCATTCCATTCCATCGCCGCCACCGCCGGTATCTCTGCCGCCTTGGCTTTCTCCAGAAATCTAACACCGACCCAGATCACAAAATCAAACACCGGAAATCTAAAGTCGTCGTGGCTTTCGATATGGATGACGTGGCTTTAAAAATCGAGCATCACGATGATGAGTTGTCTCAGATTGTTTCTGGGTATTCTTCATAACCATCTAAATTATCAAAGCCCTAAGTTAATTTCAAGAATTAGCATATAGGCACGGGGTATTTGATTTAGTTTTGTTTCTGTTGTTAAGGTTTAGAAATGGGTCAGGGTATGGTGGCCGGAGTGAGTCATGGTATGGTGGTCGGAGTGGTTGTGGTATGGTGATGGTGTGGTGATGGTGGTGGCGTAGAGAGAGAAAGAAGAGAGAAATGAGGGGAAGGAGTTATAAATTTGCAGGTACAGACGAAAAGATAAAAATGCCCTCACATGCGCCTCACGTGAGGGTATTTAACTGAGTTTTTCTAACCCAATTAGCGTAAAGGACATAATGTGTAAGAAAAAAATGTTTAAAGAACACCGCCTGCAAAGAAACTAAAAAAAGGACACGAACCGTAATTTGGCTTTTTTTAAAGGACAAAATTTGTAATTCTGTCAAAGAAAAAATATAAGAATAACAACAAAATATAAATCAGCAAATACTTATAACGTCTCATAATCGAAAATTAGCAAATACAATCAAAAAAATAACACAAAATACCTATAAAAATAAACCTAATAATAACAGCAAATTGGTTCTCACTGTTTTTATGTTAAGAATAAAATGCATTTGATCCTGTTTCTGATATATATTTTATATATTTTTTTAAATGGCGTCATAGTGCACGATATTAAAAAAGAAAAAGAAAAAAGCTTAAAACTGTAATTGTACTCTTTCGCCGCTGTTACGTCGTGCTTCCGTCATCATGACGTTTACGTGTCCTTACCACGTAAGCATAAGATTTCGTGTTTCTCACTTCCTACCAGCATATGTAACTTCATTAATTTGGTCCCAAATCTATTTGATATCTCAGTTTCGACCCAATTACAAATTTTTCCTTTAAAAAAAGCCAAATTACGGTTCGTGTCATTTTTTAAGTTTCCTTGCAGGCGGTATCCTTTAAACATTTTTTTCCTACACGTTATGTCCTTTACGCTAACTGGGTTAAAAAAACTCAGTTAAATACCCTCACGTGAGGCGCATGTGAGGGCATTTTTGTCTTTTCGCTTGTAATTTGTCTAATATATATTAAAATGATTCTCTCTCTCTCTCTCTTCCCATCTTCTCTCTCTCTCTCTCTCTCTCTCTCTCTCTCTCTCCACACCAACACCAACACCACCACTTCTTCTTAAATCCGGCACCATCTCCTGGAAACAAGCCGATGAGGCCATTCCGCTCCGGCGAGGAAGACGACAACACCATCTCCGGTCTTCTTCTCCGGCGAGGAAGACGGCAGCACCATCTCCGGTCTTCTTCTCCGGCGAGGAAGACGACAGGATTCTTAACCCTAATTAACAACAACCATCCTTCTTGTTCGCTAGATTTGGGATGTTTTTTCTCTCCACTAGATCTGGGACAAATCGAAACCCTAATTCCTACTGCTTGTTCTTCTTATAATACGTGTGTGGGTGATTATTTGCCATGGCTATTCAAAACAGCGGTAGTGGATGGGTTGGAGGTGGCCGGATCCGGTGGTGGTGGAGGTAGAGGTGAAAGATTCCGGTGGTGGTGGTGGCCGGATCCGATTGGGGGTTTTGGGTATGGGTGGGTCAGGTGAATTGGGTTTTCGGATACGGGTTTTGGAAGAGGATGGGTCGGGTTCGGGTGATGGGGATTGTTTGCGTTTGTGAACGGAAAATTTGGCGGCGGTTTGTGAGATGGAAAGGAGGTGGTGGAGGAGGGGGTGGTGGTGGTTGGAGATGGGTGGTTGACGGCGGCGGTGGGGAATTAGAAGTGATGATGATTGGTGGGGAATTGGAAGTGATAATGATTGGTGGGTTGAATGGAAAGAAGAGAGAAAGGAGAGGGTTGGTGTTATAAATGTGCAGGTATAGTTGAAAAGACCAATATGCCCTCACATGCGTCTCACGTGAGGGTATTTAACTGAGTTTTTCTAACCCAGTTAGCGTAAAGGACGTAACGTGAAGGAAAAAATTGTTTAAAGGACACCGCCTGCAAAGAAACTTAAAAAAAGACACGAACCGTAATTTGGCTTTTTTTAAAGGACAAAATTTGTAATTCTGTCCTCGGTTTCTTCACCTTCCTATTAATTCAAGCAAAAATAAATATATATTTTTTTAATCTTCGTAAACACATGTATTGGACTATTGGTAAAACAATTTAACCGTTGCAAATGCATGTATTGGTAAAACAACTTACACATATATAACCTACAATTATATATTTTATTATTTTATAAACCAACTAAATTTGTTTATACAAGTAGTATACTTGTGCCATACTACGGTAACGACAATATGTTTAAGTAGATTTTTAGTAATTACAACCTTTTAAACATATGATACGATACGTTTTTTTTCAAAAAATGAATGTAGCTTTTTGTACATTACAATTATTATACGAATCCTAAAAACCTAATGTTATACCCGTGGCCCGGTAGTTTAAAAATGATCGAAACTCATTTTGTTGAGCATTTTGACTTGAACCAAATCTATAATGGTAATCACGGTTATTTGGGAAGTCTTTTGAAACCTTCATAAACCACCAAAGATGTAATGTCCATCCAGAGCCAAAATTGACACTTTCTTTAAATGACCGAAATTCATTTGCATATAATTGTTTTGACACAAACCAAAACCCAATTTTTATAAAGATGACTTGAGCTCATTATGCTTATAACATATTTTAACCATAACCAAAGTCGACAGTTTTTTTAAATGTCCCAAACTCATTTTACTTATTACCTATCTTGATTTGAACAAAACTTTTAATTTTCTTATAATAACCTAAACTCATTTGGCTTACATTCCGTTATAACTCGAACGCATTTTGACCTATCAAAGTCCTCGATCATTGACCCAAAACAATCAAAGTCCTCGATTGTTGACCCGAAACAATAAAAATATTTTAAAAAATGATCAAAACTCATTTTGCTGGGTTTTTTGACCTGAACCAAACTACTATGATAGTCACGTTTATTTGGGAAATTTTTTGAAACCTTCATAAATGATCAAAGATATAATGTCCACCTAGAGCCAAGTTTGATACTTTTTTAAATGATCTGAATTCACTTTTGCATATAATTGTTTTGATGCAAACCAAAACCATTTTTTTAAGATGACTTGAACTCATTATGCTTATAACGTGTTTTAACCGAAACCAAAGTTGACAGCTTTTTTTAAATGACACGAACTCATTTTACTTAATGCATGTTTTGACCTGAACATAATTTTAAACTTTTTTATAATGACCTAATTCATTTGGCTTACATCCTATTATAACTCGAACATATTTTAACCTGGCAGAGTCCTCAATCGTTTACCCGAAAACAATAAAAGTATTTTAAAAAAAATGATCAAAACGACTTGAACCAAAATTGATACTTTTTTTAAATGACAGGAAATCATTTTGGTTATAACATGCGCATCAAGATTCAGTAAATCTTACATTGAAATGTCGACAAAAATAAACACGCCGTAATTGTACGTTTGAAATTTATTAAAAACTTATTATATTCAATGATAAAAATAAAAAACAAAGAAAAAGAATATAGATGAATACATGGATAAACTTAAGAGGATGGAAGGGTAATTATTAATTAAATTTACAAAAGTTGAGTATAGTTGAAGGTTAAGTTTGTAATTATATTTTAGGTTCATAATTACATATTTTAGTTGTAGTCTTACGTTTAATTGGCTTGTACATTATAACAAACACGTCAAAATAAAACAAAATTTACATTGAAACGTCAACAAAAATTAGCACGTTGCAACGGTAAGTTCGTTTTTTTTAAACACAATATCTTGAAAGATCTAGAAGAAATCACAATTCTAAATGAATTTGTCAAATAAATAGGTAAAGATTAAGGGTTTATGTGTAATTATATTATAAATTAACAAAGTTGTATTGAGTCATCTTTGTAACTATTTTCTAAAGTAAACATTGTCAAAAATACTATATTACTCTTAAAATGGCCATGTGGAGAGATTTTATAGAAAACAACAAACTAAAAGTTGTTTTTTTGTGCTTCTCGAAATGGAGGTAACTAAAAGATTGAATTGTGTTTATTGTTTGAAAGTATGTGTGATTGTATGAACACAAAAACTGTTTTTATCTCACCGATATATTAGTTTGTTTTAAAAAAGGAAAGCCTTCTTGAAAGTCTTGAAAATATAGTTTTCCAAAGTCTAATGTGAATATCATACAAAATCTCCCAAAACTTAAATAATGGACCCTGAGGCTACTGCTCGCATTTCTTGAACCGATAAATACTGGTCGATCGTGAGGCCGACGCCAATGATAAAGTAGCATGCAATTTGAACATTGCAAGACACAATTACAACTACAACTGCTCTTTGTAATTTTATAGCCAGGAGTTGCATAATCATTATTCAATTTCTAGCTTGTTTTACTTAAACATAAATATCATCAATGCATCTCAATATCTTCCTTTGCATCTTGTAATTCCGGTTGAGGTTCAATTTCCTGGCTCTTTCCCCATAATACAGTGTAGAGTCCTATCACAATAAGCACCGACCCCAACACCCTGTTCAATAAATATATATTAAATTCAACAATAACGAGCATGCATTATAATCTTGAATGATAAGGTATATAAGTTTTGAAAATTGTACTTACGTTCCAAGGAATAATTTCTCACGTAAAAATGCCCAACTCAGTGCTGCAACAATAACCAACAACAAGGGGCTACACACGGATACACCATGACATCATG
Source organism: Bidens hawaiensis (assembly GCF_021521415.1). NCBI lineage: Eukaryota > Viridiplantae > Streptophyta > Magnoliopsida > Asterales > Asteraceae > Bidens > Bidens hawaiensis. Next base: position 50,149 of record NW_027506374.1, on the reverse strand, counting down.
CAAACACCTATCCCGGAACACGCAACTCCCTGCAAACATCCATCGTCTTGCATATTAATTATACACCATCTATATAATATATGTATGTGGTTCGGTCAAACCATCAAAGCACCAGGACCAGTGTCCAGGCGCTCCGGTTATGAATTTTCTTTTATTGGCTTAATAATGGAGTTTATATATATAGAGAACAATTATACGGAGTAGCTTAAACCGCTAGCTTAGGGAACAAGAAAGTTAAACAATATGGCTTCCACACCAAACCAAAATAAGCCTAAAAGGCCTCACAAGGCCGGCTTTGAAGGAGGGTCGGCTGGTCTACAGACCCCGACCTAATCACCCAGTAGCCTCGAATTTTTTTTCTTAAAAAAACTTATAATTTTTTTTTTTGAAAAAATAATATGTATTCTTAATATTTAAGCTCAATTACTTAACTAATATAAGCCTATGTTTTATTTAAAAAAAAAGTTTTTGTACAACCCAAATCATAACCAAGTAATCTCTTTTAAAAATTTAATTGTTTAAACCCAATAAAAACCCTTTTATTTAAAACTCAAAAAAAATTTTCTCTTCGGTCAAAAAACTTATAATGATTTTCGGAGACGGCCCTGGCCTTCATAAAACCTAGCAAGAGAGAGAGAGAGAGAGAATGTACATACCGCATATACACTAGCCAACGCCCTGATGCCTGGAAACAATGACCACTCACTTGCGTGTGGCTCCATGATTACACCAAATTAGGCAGCATTGCACTGTGCCCATGAGCAACATCAAAGCTGAGATTGATTGGGGAGCAGGATACTTGTCGCCCATTCTGGCCTGAATTTTGTTAACAAAATTAGTTAATTTGATTTCTCAATTTGATAGATATGTAGGCGCGCGACTGGCTTGACTTACTTGGATAATGAACCAAATTGACCATGTCAAAGCACTGACGATGACCAGAAAAGGTCCGAGAAGACTCCCGTGCGTGTGGCCAGCATGGTCCGCAGCAATCTTTAAATGAATATTTGATCCGCGGATTGGTACGAAAGGCCCATGGTACAAAGCCAATACCATGGCACCCCCTACCCCAAGTAATGTTCCTATCAACTTCGCTTGTCCACCTAATGTCTTCAGCTTTGCGCTTTCTTGTCTATCCAACAAACAGATCAAATCATTAAACAAAAGTACAAAACCATTCTTTCCTTGACCTTAAACAACACCTTAAGAGTTAGCTATTACCTGACTGCAACGGCAATGACAAAAGTGATCCCTGGCAGTAGATTCGATAGCGCACACCCAATGGTTGGTGTCGTGTACTTCAAACCAACAAAGTATGTGATCGGGTTCAGTGCCAACCTGCAGGCATGCACATAAATTAATTTTCTAAAAATGAATTTATATTATAGTTGTGGTGTGTAAGCTTACCCAAACAATGAGCAGACGAAAATTTGGATGAAAATCGGCAACGTCATTGGAGGTCTTTTCCCCCTGCAACAAAATTTGTCGTCTCATTTTTATCGAGTTTAACTTTTTTATCACATTTATATGGATTTTCCAAATTAGCATTACGGATTTGTTATATAATGTTTACAACATTCGGTGTTGTTTCACTGGTACTTTTTGTAATCGACTCTATAGCTTCTTCAATAAACGCTAGTTCTTCAACATTCTAATCGATAAGCACTATGCGAAACAGAAGAGTAGGGTGGCTCAGGGAGAGTGAAATAAAGCAATGACAGGCACTCACTTTTCTAGAGTCTCTAAATTTAAAAGGTAACAAATTATATATAGATAATTTTGGTTTTGAGATTGTTTCACAATATGGTTCGTGGTCTATAATTATCATGGTCAGCCATGGGGAGGGCGAGTAGAGTGACTACCAAAGGCACAGGTTCCCATAGGACCAAGGTTTTTTTAAAAAGAAAAAATTTATTTTTTATATATACATTTGAAGAAACAAATTTTTAGGCTCGTTTGAGAAAATAAACCCACTTTAAGTCTTTAATTAATAAGCTCATTAAATGATTTAAACCCAATAGCCATTAACATTTAACAAAATAAAAAAGAAAAAAAGGCAGTCCTTTACAACTTATATATGTTGTACGGTCACAAAGCCACTATACTAGAGACTGACGCTCGCAGAAGTCGGAAAGATTTGTTATTTTTTTATATTCTCGAGCCCGTATTTGACATGTCCCAGACTCTAAATATTATTTGTATTCTTAGGGCCAGGACGACCTTGATAATTACGGATACAATTTTTCTTATGAAAATTGCCTCTAAATTGTTGTGTGTTTTAGGCCTCCAGAAAGATTAAGAAAGATTAAAACGGCCATGAAGAAAACCAGAAGAATATTAATAAAGAAAATGGGAAATATATACCTTTCTATGAAATAAGCCCAAGGGACAATAACAAGAGAGGCAAAGATTTGACGATAAGCCACATGGATGTAAGGATTCATCCCGGAATCCATTGCCAGCTTGGAGAAGATGTTCATACCTGCATACTCAAACTGTACAAGTACCATCAACAGCACAGGCAACAAATCTTGCATCATTGTTACCTGCTACTTTGTTAATTGTTATCACTTTCTTTCTTTCTGAATGAATGAATGAAAATACGAAATGAATGAATGTAGTCATCACCAATATGACTAACTAGCTTATATAAATGCTTTTGGCTTTTTTTAGTTAAGACAAACTTGTGCCAACAAACTTGCATGCTACAATGCCAAATGTCAACATTTCTGAAATCACTTGCATCATTCTACCGTCAATTAATGTCTACACAACTACCTGGCTAGCTTGACCACATGAATATGTGTATCAGTTAGATCATAAAAACATGCAAAAATTAATTCCTTTCTGCAGTAATTAACACCCTTCCTTAATATGTGTGCTGCTAATTTAATACTCGGTGTTAAAAATTAATAGACATCCTAATTAAATTTTGAAGTTATTACTAATTCATCGATTAGAGCAAGGTTTTGAAAGAAACTTCAAATGCAAATGAGAAGGTCCCGTTAATAGAAAGAGATTTCATATTTGCACCCTCCAATTTTGTTTCTGGAATTGCCTCCAACTTAACGTGTAGCCGGCGGCCTATTTGATATAATTTCGGCGACGTGTTAGCAAACCAATCACAGAAAGACGCATGGCCAGAATTAGTCTCGACGATATGTTATTCAGGCTATCCTGTCGCCAACGGTAGTTGTCCCTAACCTATCAAGTCGTTGGGCTGCTCTTTAATATTTAATTATATCTAGCCCCACCCCCCTAATTATATTAGTAGTAGATCACGCCTTCTTCGTTTTACATTAGTAGATTATGTCATCTTCATCTTATGTTAGTAGTAGATCACGTTGTCTTGGCTTTATGTTAATAGAAGATCTGTTACTAGCAAAAGACAAAGATGACGTGATCTACTAACATAAGGGCAAGACAACGTGATCTGCTACTAACATAATAGGGGGCAACTAAATATATTTAAAGAGCAGTCTGACAACGCGATAGGTTAAAACACTGGGGGGGAGCTCAAAATGTATACAAATTAAAGTTCACAAACGATGGAGGGCCGGACTCAAATTTTCGGCCGAAAATGCCTAAATTTACACTACGCATAAAAAATGTCAGACGAAAACAGGTAAATTTACACTACTACGTGAAAAAACCATGGGGGGGGGGACCCCCCCCCCCCCCCAAAGTAAGCTTCGCTAGTGGTTAGGGACAACATATTGTCAGTGACGGGATAGCCTAGATAACACATCGTTGACGACTAATCCGACCACGCGTCTTTCAATGATTGGTTTGCTAATACACACGTCGGCGACACGATATGTAGGGACAATTCTGGAAACAAAAATTAGAGGGAACAAATTTTGGGAATTTTAGACAAGCCGCAGTGGGGCGGTATTAGGCGGCAACAGCCCCCCCCCCCCCCCCCCCCGGGGTAGGGGGCGACAAGAACTTGTCGCTGGTGAAGGTTAGAAGAATATTATCATTTTATTAAATAGATCAATGGCAAGCCTGGGGAAAGGGAGGATTTTTGGGCTACAACACCATACTCATAAAAAAACATCGTTCATTTGCCAACATGATACCACATGTTAAAAGTCGTCCTTATTTTGTAGCCTTCCGCTCCTAAAACCCCTCATCATAGTCTATTTTCATTTGCACCATAGTCTATAACATTAAATGAGTTTATTATAACAAGCCAATCACAATTTTTGGTTTATTTGATCAGGTTTGACTAGAAACTTATACCATTAATGAAACTACGTTTAGTTAATGAAATCATCACATTTTGTTAAAACACAAATCTGTTCACTATACTTCAAACTTTTTGTTTAATTTTTGGTGTAAAAATAATTAATAAAATTGTGTAACACTGTGACTCGATTTTTGTTTTTTTTAATAAAATGGTTTTGATAAATTTGTATTGTATTTTTAGTCAATATATTAGAGTTTTTTTTTTTAAATTCAATCAACCATTATCTACATTACTTTTATTACACTCTCTTTTTTAATTATGTTCAATCGCCTAAGTATTAGTCAAGCAAACGTGGTTAAGTTTCATTTTTTTTGTTTAAAAAGATTTATCAAAAAAGGCACTTAAGTGTAACTTTATAATAAACTCTTTTCTCCTTATAGATATGTATAAAAAGTATTTAATTTTTTTAATGACAACCTAGCTTGTTTGGTGTGATATATATAAACTTTTTATATATTTTAATTTGTTTTCTTTTACATCTGTAAAAAATCATTAAAGCTAGCAATGATTAGTTGCTATATTTTTATGTTATATGTATATATATGTTTTTTCTATTCAACAATACTTTTGTTTAAATATTTTTGTTAGATTGTCATCTAAAATTAATAATTCTTTTTTCTAAATAGTTAAAGTAAAAAATTACTAGAGTTGCATTTATTGAGAATGTGATAACTAACCATTAGATAATAACTTTTAGTTAGTTGAACTTGTCATTTATTTTTTAGTAGTAGTAAATAATAATTGCATTTATAGATTAAGATGTTATAGACTTATGATGTAAATAGTAAACCAATGAGAATTATTGACCTGATATTTCACAGTTTAAACCAGCTATTTTCTCACCCTGTGGAATGGTTGACTTTTTATCTCTGTTGTAAATTATTTAATAAATAAATTGTTTAAAAATATCGTTTTCTTTTATTCAATTTTTTTTTCTCATTGTTTTGTTTTCTCTCCTATCTAGTGTTTCTTTTTATTTAAATCACACACTGATACAAACGATGGCGCAAACAATTGAACAAATGGTTTCAAGAATAAACCGTTGAACTCAAAAGATTCTTCATCAAAAGTTTTGAGAACCCGAAAGCTTTGATCGAAATCCTTAAAAAATATTATAATGTCAAAAAAACTAAATAAGATACACAATTGCTCTCGTATGTTATACCAATTAACAAGTTTTAATAAATTTTTATTTGATGACCGAAAATCTTGTGTGTGTGTGTATAATCTCTCTAGCTACTTCAGTTGCGCAAGTAGCCTGATAGCTCATGTGTTCATTGATCGAGCGATCCATGTTATATTCAATGATGGTATTTCACAAAACTCCAGACGTAAAGAGAGAAAGAAATATATCAGATAATCAAGATTTTAAATTAGATACTCTTTGTCTTGCAAATTATTTGCTTCGCTAATTGTAAGTTAGAATATCTTATTCAACATTCTTGAAACTTTAAAGAATTAAGAATCTATAATAGGAGTAAACTACAAAAAAGGATGAGAAATTAATCAAGTCATTCAAGTGGGCTAATGTAGTAATTTCCTCAACTATTTTAAGATGATTGTGAAGCTTCCGAGCCGACAAATAACTATCGGCTTACCAACAAGCCTTTGGGCCAGCTGTATCCAATGCATTACTATGTTGTAGGGATGAGCTTGGTATCGAAAATTTTTGTTTCGATACTAGTACGGTACTGGTTCGGTACCGGTACCGTAGGAAAAATTCAGTAAACACCGGCGTTGGTATTGGTTGATACCGATCCCAACTTTCTTAAAAACCTGGTTTCGATACCGGTACTACTCATTTCAGTACCGAAATCCTCGTTTTAACATCGATATCGAGTATTCGATATCGATAATATCGGTACCTACTATGTTGTCCATCAACCAAGTGATTTTTAGGGTTCAAGTCTAGTTTGAAATAAATATGTAATTTAGTGTGTACACGCGTCTTTATTCTTAAATATATAAGGCTACATGGACCGGAGCCGGAGAAAGGCTTGTGCCGGATCTGGGGAGTTATTTTTCCATGGGATTCGATGATTAGTCACCGGTAGGGCTGTAAAGGAATCTAATGAACTCGAACAAGGTTTTGTTCATGTTCGTTTGTTAAGGAAATAATGTGTTCACGAACGGTTCACAAACACTTTCCGACTGATATTTTATGTTCGTGTTCGCTTATTAAGAAAATGAAATGTGTTCACAAACGGTTTACGAACACAAATAAAATTGATAGAGCCTAGAGATTGAGACCGATACATTTATCAATGTGAATTATGAGAGCATGTGAACGAATCGAATGAACATGAACGAAGGCATGCTCGTGCTCGTTCATTTATTTTTAAACGAACACAAACACTTAACGGAACAAATATTTATGTTCATTTTCGTTTATTTAGAAAATGAACATTTGTGTTCATTTACTATGATTTCTCAATTGCTATACAAGTAAATCTTGATCACTCAATTAAATAAGCTAATGACACCAAAATCATAAACATCACATTCGTTTATATTGTATAAATATCAAGAAATCAATGGGTTCTAAACAAGTCACACTACTAATCGTGATTCGGATGATCAACTTAACACGGTAATAAGAGTAATTATGTTTGGTCGCAAAGTTTTAGTTTAGGGTAGTTAAAACCTTAATATCTCAAGACTTTGTTATTGAATTCAAACTAGTTGTTGAGTGCACTTTTAGAAATGGGAGATATTTGATCAACTATGTGATCAATGATGACATGAATCTAAAGAAATTGACATTTGTACTTTAATAGAAAAAGATGTTGAAAATGGGGGGTTTGGTATAGAGAAAAATATTGCAAGTGCTTTTTGAAGTAATCGACCACCCGTATTTCAAAATCCAACCGTGGGGCTCATAAAAAGGTGTCTAATTCTGGTTAAGTATTCAGGAAGATAAATTATCTCTTGCTTTTGGTAACCTACTCCAAACTTTAAGTGTTTAAAGATAATTTAAAATATTACATTAACTAGTTTGATACAGGGTTAAGACTATTTTAATATTTGAACTTTTACCCTTTTTTTATTTATTTTTTATTTTTACTTTCTATGTTTTTAAGGTTTTACAATTAAACTTTTCTTTGCAATACATTTGCTTGCTATAAAACCGATCAATTTCATAGTTAAACAGATCCGTTAGATGATAGACTATTAGAAATCATGACGTAATGCGGTTAATCAAAACAAAATAATAAAAAGTATTAGTTTATAAAAAAATCGATAACATAATTGCTACAAATATACCATTATCCACTATACATTTGCTAATTAACAATTTAGTGTATAATGTCTACCCAAGAGTGTCATAACATTAACACTAAACCTTAAACAATGAGTAATAGTATAAAAAGCTGCTTTAGATTAAAAAAAAATCATATATTCACTTCATGGGATTTTGCATAAGGGAACTATGGCACAAACGAAGACGAGCCCCTCACCGATCTCTAAATGTGTGCGTCCTTTTAAAAAAACTCGAGGATAGGGAGAACACGTCCGTGCTCTGTGATGGAAAGTTAAGTTATTAATTATTAAACAAATACAAATGTTAGGGAACGTTTAAAAAAAATTAGAAAGTTCCTTTGATGCTGTGCCAAACGGATCAACCACAATGTGTCAGGATGACTTCCCCTTACTCAGTGTTATGAACTTGGTAGCACTTTTCAACTTTGCCTTCTTTATGTCGGTGTCTCAAAACTTTAACAAAAAGTACTTATAATTAGTATAAAAATGTGTATATTAGAATAAAGTTAAAGTAGTACGAACCATCTTGATAATCTTGCACCAATAAATCGATGATATCTACAATGGAGGGTATAACATGATGATTAAGTCACGTTTGGTCTTAAAATCACGACCATCTCGTTGTTTGTCAAGCACTAGACGCATCCCTCATAGCGTCACCACAGTACCGCACTAAAAAATCATGAATTATCTCCGCTATATATGTTGGGAACTTGGGATTCCATCAATATTATGTCCATATATTGTTACGGTACAAATAGTAGAAGGCTCAAAATGTAATAATGTAGGGGTCAAATTGATAGTTTGCTAATATGACTTTGTACTTAAACCACACCAATCTAATGGAACCAGTAGCTAATGATTTGAGATTAATCTCCTTCGTCTGTGTTCTTATTTTCTTCTTATCTTTAGCTTTTAACGTTTTGATTACCAATTGTACTGTAACATATATATGCTCTCAGTCAATGTTAATAACGTAAAGTTAAGTAGGCACATACACTAACAAGCATTAAATATTTAATTAGACGAAAACGCTTAACATGAAGTTTTGTCTGCAACATAGATGCCTTTCCATTTTACAATAACACCGTGGACCATAACTTTAGTATGGTTACTGCTTGTGAAAATAAAAATTGTTAGATCCAAAAAATAAGACAAACAAGTTATACAATTATATTAATAGTATAATACAAACTACGGGGGTGTTTTGGCTGAGCTTCTTAAAACTGCTTATTGATTTTTGAAAAGCAAAAACAATTCTAAAAAGCTTCTCAAGCTTTAAACTGAAGCTTAACAAACAACTTTTACTTTTTAAAAATCAAATAAGCAGTTTTTAAAAGCTCACCCCAAGTACCCCCAAGACAAATTCATCTAGATTGAAATCTAGCATGGCCATGTGGCTCTTATAGACGAGCTCGTCACACACGGTGAAGTTGTTGTTGCCCCCTTGACGTGCATTAGAGGGAGTTCTCTCGTCGATGCTACCCTGCTGCTCCTACACGTTTCGCCTGCCATCTTCTCTAAACATAATTAAAAAGCCCAACACAAGTCACACATGTCACGTTAGGTCAAACATAGTGTACGTTAAAAGGGAGGAATTTAATGGTCTTCATGACAATTTAGTTATCTAAGGTAAAACTAATTGCAGTGACTTAGTGAGTTAATTGCTTGGAGAAAGAAAGATAAATCACATTGATAAATTAAGTGTTTTGGCAGGTTTACAAATAAAAATAGATGGAGGACACAAGTTATTGAGTGAGCCAGATGGATAAATTAAGTGATTAACTAAATGTGTAATTTAATTGCAACTAGGTAACTAAACCCGAAACTAGAATTCATTGTGACTATTTTTTCATAACCATTCAACTCGTTTGTATTTCTTGCTTCTTAAGTTGCTTGGAAAATTAGTTTATAGTTCTTGTTTAACCCAGTCTTCAATCCACTTTTGCGTTTACAGTTAAACAAGACGTGTTTTACTAATCAGTAATCACATGCTTCTAGTGGATACGATACCCTACTTATCCTACCTGGCTATGTTATTAGGTTTTTTCATGGCTTAATTGACGACCTACAATTGGCTTTGACTTCTCCCTCAATTCAAGCAAACTATATGAGCGAAGCACACTCTTTTTTGTGGCTTTACGCCAAACTGATACCTCCGGGAACAATGATTAATGCTTTTTACCTTTTTGTTGTCTTTGAGCAAATTCTCACAACACATGACTTTTGTTGTTGCTGCCTTCGCTGCTTGTCACGGGCACTTCATCAACACCTCTAACTTGAGACCAAATTTGATCTACTATCCATCAAATATAGCCTGTCATTTAAGAACTTTTGGGATACTGACCATAACTTTCTAATTGCTCAAAGGCTCCTTTTATTGGGTTTTAAAAGGTGGTTTGATTCCCCCATGTTGTTTTGCAAGAGGTTAATAAGTAACACTAAGTGTGACGAAATCTTAGATATATACAAGTCAAAATCAAGAGCCAAATATGAGAGAAGAGGAGACGATAAATCTTCTGCCTTGTCATATTTTTGTATTTCTTAAATCGATATTATTCTTTGTATTATGCAAATAGTTTCCACTTTATGATTTTAATCATCTACTAAAATTTGAGAGCTATTTTAAAAACTTTTGGAAGGCTGATCTTCTACTAATATAAGTAACAAAAACTTACCAGAACTATATGAAATTTAGAAAAAAGAATTTATCTTGAAATATATAAGATAGTAAAGATATAGCCCGTGTAATACATGGGTGGTTAAAACAATAAAATAAAATTTAATAATATACGTAATAACGTACCTTATAGATTCATAAGATATAAATAATGTTAAATAAAATTTTATAATTCATAAATATTTAAAAATCTCATTTAATACAACATTTAAACTTACCTTTGTAACTTAGTAATTCTATAAATGATAATAGTATTAATTGACATTTTAGTTGATTGCTCTAGTTGAATAACATGCAGAATAATGATTTTGTTTTAATAGGATAGATAGAATATCAGTTTAATAAACAACTATTTTGGTATGTTTGTTTTGGTGAATTGTTGATTAATTCCTTTTGTTTCTTTTCTTGTTAAAATCTGGTTTTGGGCTTAAGTGGAGTGCTGCTAATATGGGCTTATGATTCAAGTGAGTGTAGCTTGGGCTTAACATGTTGGATATGAAGATTGGGCTAAAGATGTGTGTATGTGATGGGCCGCAACTTAGAAGAACTATACTTTAAAAGGATATTCGAGATATTTTTCCAGTTAGATAGGTCTCTTCTCGGTTTTACGATATAGGGCGTCCAATTGTATTTTGATCGTCACTTTTGTGTTCTTGAGCTATTATAATCATTCACTAAAATGATAATTGATGTTGTAGTTTGTTAGTTGTTTCCTAGATCGTTTTGTTGATTCCATCTTCGGTTTACTTTAAATCAAAGATCTGTTTGTTTTACGAAGTTTATCATTGTGATTAACAAGAAGATTTTGTGTTTGTGAATTGTTATATCATGTTCTCCAATCTGTTGGACATCTTCTTATAAAAGATACAAACCTACACTTTCTTGTTTGACCAAAGTTTATATAAATTAGTTTTTTTATAGAATACATGCTAATTTGTTCCTTCTATAAAAAAATAACCACAGCCGTTAATTAGATGTGGTCCATGCTTAATCTTAACAAAGCTTTACTTTCTTGTATTTGATAATACTAATCGGCATCGAGTAACGATTTTGAACTTGTATATGGGCTTGAACTTTACTTGGTACAATGATATTATGCGATCATGAATATTAATTGTACGATGATATTATACAAATAAGAATTCCATTATAACAATGAATCATATTTATGTGATATGCTCGAATGAATGAACTGGATTATAATAACATCATTGAAGCCGATATAAATAACAAACCAATAACCTCACTTGAAGCGATCTTAACCGCACCATTCCTACTCGGAGTACTAGCTGCAAAACACACAATTATATTAGGAGAGTGATGTGGTTTATTAATCTACCTGCCTCGTTTCCTTTTCCTTATATTTCACATATTCGAGTTAGTCAAATTGAAGCCACCACTAAATTGACTAATATACTTAAAATAAACGAAAATAAAAAGACAAAAAATTAAATAATTGGGTCATACGTTCAAAATCTTTGACTATCACTAGAGGCGACAACTCCAGACACGAGCTAAAATACAAACACGAACAACATGAAACAAAAATAATCAAATTGTTGGTAGAGACTACATTTGGGCTCGCCGGTCGTCTATAGGCTCTAGAGTTTAGTAACTTTCATGATATTGTGTGTATATACTATATACACATAGTGTAACATTTACAATTCAATATTTAACCAATGGAAATATGCTGTATGCATCAATATGGTATCAGTCGTAAAATAGAAATATAATGTGTATTTATTTGAAAATTTTATTTTATAAAAGGTTGTGGTGGAGCTAAGGTGAAAATAAACCAAGTGTCAAGTCAACTTGAAGCCCCAATAGATTGACTAATTATACTTTAAATTATCCAAAAGTGAAAATAAAACTGTTGATAGTGAATATATTAGAGGTAGCAAATGTTGACGTGATCAGAAACATGATATAAACATAACATGAAAACAAATAGGTTGCAAATCAGTTAATGTAACCCGTTTCATAAAATAAATCAACCTGAACTTGACATGTTTAATAAATGGATTAATCCAAGCACAACCCATTTGATAAACGAATTAACCAGCTAAAATGTGTTAAATTTAAAGTATAATATTTTGATTTTTCAATTTCAAATATGAAATTAACTTTGGGTCTAAAAGTTAAACAACTTTATTCATTAATTATAAGTTCTAGCTACCAATACTCTTGATTCTCTTCTTTCATTAGTGTTAGATGAAATGATACGCAATAAACGTTAAATGGGTCAACTAGAAACCGACACCACTTTAGAGTGTTAGTCTGGCATGACATGACATAAATAAACATCAATGTTCGGGTTGATGTAACCAACTATAACTAAAAACAAACTGATTATCTTATCGGCTAAAACAGTCTAAGAGATCATGACAAATTGGCAATACCTGGTGGAGGTTTAGTGCTAGATCCACCTGGAGCTTGAGCATGAACTGCATCAAAATATATTATTACACTAATAATTAATTCACATCATCAATTGAAGCTAGCAATGCCTCATCATAATCAATTCATATCTTTCTCTAATCCAATATTATTCAATCCTGATCATTAGAACCGAATCACCCATAGCATAATCACACATTAGGTAACGAAGGGCAGTTTGGTAGCCTCTTAGCAGTTATTAAGAGGCTACCTCACCTCTTAATGGTTAAGAGATAGCCTTAAGTCTGAATGGTTAAGAGACAACCATTAAAAGGTAGCCTTTTAATGACTGTTAAGAGGCTACCAAACAGCCCCCAAGAAAACTTGCATCAACTAAAAGAGAAAATATTAAACTAACCGTTTTTACAAACGCTTGTGTCCGAACTTACTCCACACAAGCGAGGAAGCCGAAGAGCCTGACTAATATTGATCCCAAGTCCAGACAAAAAATCTGGATTCGAATACAAATTACACAAACACGGTAGATCAGTGGCCACGGTCTCCTTGATCGGATCACAACAAGTGTTAGGCGGCGTTATGGTGGTGTTAAGGTACGGGGCACAAGGGACTAGCTTTGATGCACACGTTTGAGCTTGCGCGTATGCGGTCGGCATCAGTATTGTGATCACCAGGAGTGCAAACACTACTGTTGGATATGAATAAAGTGCCATTGAGTTTTGTCTAAAGGGGATGAACATATTCTTGTTGGAAGTTAAAAAAGGAGTTGAGTTCACTAGATTTAGTTGGGGTTGTTGAAAGTTATGGGGTTTTAGCTGGCACAATTGGCTTGTCCCTTTTCATGATTCTTGCTTCTTTTTTTTTTGTTTTTATAAATAAATTATTAAAAAGACTACTCGATTAAAGGAATTTTATAAAACATATCGGAAACAAATAAAATCTTTAATTTTATTTATATTTTCCTTCAGCCTGGGGAATATTTTAGTAAACTATATTGTTATCTTTCTTTTCTTTAATCTCTTTAACACTACATTCTTGAGTTTTTTATTTAAGAGTTTGGAAAAGAAAAAATAAGAAAATTTTCCTTTTTTCATTCTTGAGTTTTTTCATTAAAAGAAAAGAAAGGGAATGAAAAAAAAAGTTATGGCTTTTTTCCTTCAAAACTTTCCAACCAAATATGGCCTGATTCGAAAGGAAAGTTTATAAGCATGTATCATATTACTAATTTATCATATTTTTTCCTTCCTATCTAACTCAATAATAAGGACATGATTGTAAAGTTACAATGTTTTTTCCTATGTTTTCCTTCCTATTTAACTCAAGAATGTAATTAACACTTTCTTTTATATTCTTTTATTTTAACTCGAGAATATCTTTTAAATATATTATTTCTTTTCCTTTCTCCCCCTATCCAATTTTATCATTTCTTTTTTTTTGTATTTTAAACCCGAGAATGCGGTGTAAATGCAGATTTCGGATGGAGCTCTTTTAAACGCGGCAGAACTCACGAGTGGTCCATTTAAGCTGCTTTTCGTAACAAGATATATATTTCTACTAGATTATATCCCCCCGTGTTACGGGGGTTGTTTTACATTATTCGTTTTTAATATTTATATATGTATATTTGGATTTTAATTTTATTTATTGTAAGAAAGTTAATAATTAATATACTTGAGGTTTGATGATAAAATGGTTTCACAAATAAATGATATGTTATAATCTGGTTTAAAAGCTATCTGGGTTTCGTGATACCCATTACCCGTTTATTTTCTTTATTATAGAATTGTTTCTTAATTATAAAAATATATTTTTTTAATAAAATAGGATATTAATTTTTAGTATATCCATATTTTATAAGATTTTCATATCAAATATTTGATTAGATTAATTTTTAATATAATGAGATGTTATAACCTGTTTAAGAGCTATCTGGGTTTTGTGAGAGCTTTACCCATGAATTCGGGTCAAATATGTGAGAAGCCTTCATTTACAAATAAAGCAGTTTGATTGCTTGAGAGAATGGTTGTTTTACATTTTTTGTTTTTTAATATTTATTTTTTGGATTTTAATTTTCTTTATTGTAAGAAAGTTAATAATATACTTAGGGTTTGATGATGAAAGGGCTTCATAAATAAATGATATGTTATAACTCGTTTAAAAACTATCTGGATTTGGTGACCCATGACCCGCTTATGTTTTTTACTATAAAATTGTTTATTAATTATAAATAATATCTTTTTCTTTTTAAATTGGATATTAAATGTTAGTATATCCCTATTTTATAGGATTTTCACATCAAATATTTGGTAAGATTATTTTTTAATTTAATGAGATGTTTTAACCCGTTTAAGAGCTATCTGATTTTAAGACCCATACCCATGAATTTGGGTTAAATCAATGAGAGGTCTCAATTTAAAAATCAAGCAATCTAATGGCTTCCGTAAAAGGGGGAACGACCACATCGCGAGACGTTGGATTTTAGGGTTTTCGTTTTTATATATTATAGATTATATAAATTTTATTTTAAATCTTAGTTTTCTGGTTCAATATTTTTAATTATGATATGATTAAGAGAAACTATACAATGTGATACATAACGTGGATTGATTTCTTTTGATAACCACTTTGAGTTTTAAGAACTTGAAATAACTCAATGTAACATTTTTTTTTGTGATTTTTTTTACATATACGTAATATATGTAGGTTACATGTACGTAAAAAGATTACAGAATTTTTTACGAACCGAGCCGACTTTTTACATAGGTGTAACGAACGTATAAATTAGTGTAATCAGTATATATCTTTATTCTCTCTCCTACTTAATTTTTTAATTAAATTTAATCTCAACCACATAATCTAATTTATTTAATTAAATGTGTGGTTAAAAATTAAGTTATTAAGTTTTTAAAACTTAACAAGGTTCTCAAATTATCCCTCCCCTACATAATGTTTACTTATATACTTATAATTATGCCACTCATATTTCTTATAACGTTTATATCACATTTTAAAAGGAAAAGATTGAACTTGAACAATTAGGTTTTAAAATAAATCTCAATAATACATAATGATATTCGTAAGCAGAGGTGCATAAAATGAGTTTTTCTAATACTTGGTTTTGTAACATCTGCCCCGATCCGACCCGACCCAGGTACCCGTTTCTCTTATCCGATCTCTTTCTTTTATGATTTAATATTTATTTATACTTATATTTTACTTTTAATAATAATAATATACTTTTTCCTCTCTTTCCGCCTTGTTTCCCTCTTTTTCTTCTAACTCTTTGCTTGTCCTTTGTTCCTTCCCGCCTAAGGTTGTCTGCGCAGCTCCACGCGCCAGACTCCCTTACAAGGAATCCTGCGTGAAGACCACCTGTTTCAGCGATACGCGAGACGAACTCTTCTCGCAGCGCGTTAAGAATTGAAATTCTTCTCGCAGCGCGCTAAGAACGGAAGTTCTTCCCGCGACGCGCTAAGGATTTGTAGTTCTCGCAGCGCGCTAAGAATCGTAGTTCATCCCTCGACGCGCGAAGAATTATAGTTCTTCCCGCGGCGCGCTAGGAATTTTAGTTCCTCCCGCGGCGCGCTAAGAAATGTGATTCTTCCCGCGGCACGCTTAGAAATGTAGTTCTTTCCGCGACGCGTTAAGGTTGGTTCTGTCTGCCTTCGCGCTCGCGCTCTCTTGACCTTCTGTGTCTGCCTTCGCGCCTTAGCCTTCTCGCGCTGAATCCTTCGAGTTTTCTGTTTAAATCTAGCCGTTTGCTTTTGTGTTGTCTTATCTTTTGAGCTGTTGACCTAATCTGCTTTATGTCTGAAAAGTTACTTTCGGCGCAGCATGCGCACCAACCCCATTGGTTGACAGAAAAAGTGACTGACATAATCTTTTGAGAATCTGCTTTTGCCATGCTTGACCAGTACTTTATCTGTCCTCTCCCATGCCTTTTTCTGAATCCTGTCAGCCTTTTTCTCTTTTTCCCTGCTACCATATCTTTTGATATCTTTACTTTTCAGAACTTTTTACTGTTGATATCTTTTCTTTTACTTTTGGAGATCTTTTCTAGGGTTTGTGTCCCCTAGGGTTTACCTATATATAGTACTATTTTCATAACACTACACACACAAAACACTTACACTCTCCTGTTCTCTCTTGCTCCTTGCCGTTGTTTTTCCTCTGCCGCCTCCTCTCTTGCCTCCGTCTTCCTCCCTGTTCTGCTCTGTTTTCTGGTAATATATATATATAAAATAATTTACTTATTAATTATGCTAACTTATAATCAAGACTTGAAACAAATCATTAAAACAATAATCTTATTTATAGGTTAACTTGTGCTTGTTTAAAGTTGGTTCTTGCTTTATCTTACACCGCATCGTTTATCAAGTGAGTAATCTCGTACCTAATCCCTTTTTGCTTTTAATGTTTTGGGATGTTCATGTGTTCATACAAACTTAGAGTCTTAAACTTGTTTATGAACTTTAGTCGCGCAGTATCCCATGTGTTGAGGACGTAGACTTGGCTGTTATTTGTATGTGTGGATCATTAACCGTCTTGTCGGTCTATTCCGCAGTTTTCATGGTACCATTAGATGAACACGGGAGAACATTCGTTTATGATTTTCTCTTTTGTTTACACATGCACAGTTAGTCTTGTTTGTGAGCTCAATTGTGAGCACTGGCAGTCTTATGAATCTTAGAGTTGGTCCCAATCAGATTACACCCTTGTTGAAAACCAGACATACACATGTTGCGCGCAGATTTATTGTTATCTATGTATTGTATTAAACTTGATTTCTCACCAACACGCAAGTGTTTGACGTTTATTTTAACACATGTTCAGGTTTGCAGTAGCTGTTTTGGAGCTTGTGGACACGTAGGAAGTTTTTACTTTTGGACCTAGAATTAAAATGTATCAAGACAAGTTAATGTTGTTCGAATGTTATAATTTATAATATATTGATTTATGTTTGATTTATGTTCTTTATTTTCCCCGCTGCGCGTGCGCGATAAAATGTGTATTAATAAATATTGACACCAATAGTGTCGCGAGTAATGAAGCAATATGTGGCGCCCCGATGTATAATCCGCCTTTGGTCGGGGTGTTACAGGTTTCAGGTGATACATGAATTGTCGATTCTTGATTCGAATTTGTTACCTTTATTAAGTCTGCAATTAGGGTCATTTATTTTACTTTAACTTTTGATAGCATCTAACTCCGTGAAACCAAGCTTTATAAGATTAAAACTTTGCGCTAAAACCAAGATATTAACTAAAATTAAAATTTTTATAGAATGCCTCCGCTATCTCGCCGATTTCAGAGAAGAGAAGCCTCGCGCATGCGTAGACAGCAACGTTCCCAGGAAATGGCCGCCGCAATAGCCCAAGCTTTGAGCCAAAACAATACCAACACCTCGAGTTATAACATTAAGTCCTTTAACGCGGGTAACCCTCCAAAGTTCACAGGTCTTGGAGGAGCCACCGTGATGCTCCAATGGCTCGAGAAGATAGAAAACACTTTCCTCCACACC
Source organism: Bidens hawaiensis (assembly GCF_021521415.1). Taxonomy (NCBI): domain Eukaryota; kingdom Viridiplantae; phylum Streptophyta; class Magnoliopsida; order Asterales; family Asteraceae; genus Bidens; species Bidens hawaiensis. Next base: position 32,038 of record NW_027506374.1, on the reverse strand, counting down.
CAATGCCCCTCAGACAGACGAACCCTATATGCTTCCAGTGTCCTGGAATCCAGAGCGCTTACATGGTGGAATGGAGTAGCTCATGCGCGTGGCGCAGAGGCTGCTTCTAGCATGACATGGGAGGAATTCAAGGAAATTCTTACGCGAGAATTCTGCCCTCCCAATGAAGTTAAGCGCCTGGAGGAAGAATTCTGGAACTTGAAGCAATACAGTGGCGAAGCGCGCGAGTACGCGACGCGCTTCCACGAGCTAAGCTTACTGGTCCCTCACCTTGTTACCCCTTCACGCCGAGCAATCGAGAAATTCCTTGGGGGTCTCCCCATGGAAATTCAAGATTCTGTATGGGCCAGAAACCCAGTTACCCTCTCTGACGCCATTGAGTTGGCCGCTGTGCTCAGCGACAACCATGTCAGAGCAGGAACCCTGTTCCTGCGGGGAACTGAGAAGACCAAACCTACCAAAACTGCCCCTGAACCAACAGAAACCAAACCAGAACCCTCAAACCGTAACAACCTCAAGCGCAGGCGCAAGGCCTATGCGCTTACCAACACGCCCATTGTCCAGCAACCCATTTACCAACCCCCAGTTTACGCGCCTAACCCTCTGTCAGCCTACCCAACTCCTGTAGTCCACAACTATGCCTTAACCAACCCAGCACTCCCTGCCCCACCAACTAAGAAACCTTACACAGGAAACCATCCCTTTTGCCCAACCTGTAGATTTCACCACCTAACCCAAACCCCGTGTCGACTTTGTAATCGATGTGGCCGTGCTGGTCACACTGCTGAGAACTGTAGAGTCCTTCCCGCCAATCCAATTGCGCCAACACCACCAGTCTACCCGCAGAACCCACAATCAATCTACCAAAACCCACGACCCAGATCGTGCTTTAACTGCGGTGATCCCAGTCATTTCCGGAACGCGTGCCCGAGACTACAAGTGCAAATCACACAAGCGAATCCGGTGAACCAGATTTCGAACCAAGTGACGCGTGGACGAGCTTTTAACATAACCGCGCACCAAGCGCTAGCGAATAATGACGTAGTTAATGGTACATTTTTGCTTAACGGATTTTATGCTTCTGTACTTTTTGATACTGGCGCCGATCGAAGTTTTATTTCTCGCGCCTTCGAGCAGAAGCTTGCGCGACCGCGCGATGACTTAAAAGAAGATTTTTCAGTTGAATTGGCTAATGGTGAAACTGTTTTAATAAACTCAGTGATTAAAGATTGTACGCTTAACCTTAACGAAAACGATTTTCTAATCGACCTCATCCCCATGCCTCTTGGAAGCTTTGATGTTATCATTGGTATGGACTGGCTCTCGAAGAATCGCGCCGAAGTTATTTGCGCCAAGAAATTGATTCGCATACCTCGAGAAAATGGTGATCTTCATATTTACGGCGAAAAACCCTCCAGTGGTCTTAAACTTATGTCTTGCGCCGAAGCCCAAAGACTCATGCGGAAGAAGTGTATTGCATTTCTAGCCCATGTGGTTAAACCCGATGAAGGAAAGAAGCTTCGCGATATCCCTGTTGTGCGTGATTTCCCTGAAGTTTTTCCTGATGATCTTCCTGGTATCCCTCCCGCTCGTGAAGTCGAGTTCCGTATCGATCTTGTCCCTGGTGCTTCCCCCGTAGCTAAATCTCCTTATCGTCTTGCACCCGCTGAGATGCAAGAATTGGCAAGCCAACTTCAAGAGTTGACTGCTAAAGGATTCATCCGCCCTAGCTCTTCGCCCTGGGGTGCTCCGGTGTTGTTCGTTAAAAAGAAAGATGGATCGTTTCGCATGTGTATTGATTACCGCGAGTTGAACAAACTCACCATTAAAAACCGGTATCCCTTACCGCGTATTGACGACCTCTTTGATCAACTCCAAGGTGCCTCTTGTTTCTCGAAGATTGATCTCCGCTCTGGCTATCACCAGTTGCGCATCCGCGATGAAGATGTTCCGAAGACTGCTTTTCGAACTCGTTATGGCCATTTTGAATTCTTGGTCATGTCCTTCGGTTTAACCAATGCACCCGCCGTTTTCATGGATCTAATGAATCGGGTGTGTAGGCCTTTCTTGGATAAATTCGTGATTGTGTTTATCGATGATGTTCTGGTGTATTCTAAGACCAAGGCCGAGCATGAGCAACATCTCCGATTGGTATTGCAAAAGCTCCGAACCGAGCAGCTCTATGCTAAGCTTTCCAAGTGTGAATTCTGGTCTGATGAAGTACAGTTTCTTGGTCATGTTGTAAACAAGATGGGTATTCATGTCGACCCATCCAAGATTGAAGCAATCAAGAACTGGATTACGCCATCCTCTCCTTCTGAGATCCGTTCCTTTCTGGGCTTAGCTGGTTACTACCGGCGATTCATTTCGAACTTCTCGAAGATCGCTTTGCCTTTAACAGCTCTAACGCACAAAGGTAAACCGTATATTTGGGGCTCGAAGCAAGAAGAAGCCTTTCTAACGCTCAAGCGTTTGTTGTGTGAAGCTCCTGTTCTTGCGCTACCTGAGGGTAATGATGATTTTGTCGTGTATTGCGATGCATCCAACCAAGGTCTCGGTTGTGTTCTTATGCAACGAGGCAAGGTTATCGCTTACGCATCAAGGCAACTCAAGGTTCATGAAAAGAATTATACAACTCACGATCTCGAACTTGGTGCAGTTGTATTTGCCTTGAAGATCTGGAGACACTACCTTTATGGTACTAAGTGTATCCTCTACACTGACCATAAAAGCCTTCAGCATATCTTTGATCAAAAGGAACTTAACATGAGACAACGCCGATGGAACGAACTCATCAGCGATTACGATTGTGAGATCCGGTATCATCCTGGTAAGGCTAATGTGGTAGCCGATGCGCTCAGCCGAAAACCCTGCCAGCTTAACTGTATTTTGCCGCGCACGCAGCTTCACTTCGCGCCGATTCAAAGCAACCTTGAATCGCGTATTCGTGACGCGCAGCGCGCATCCATCAGTAATGGTAACCTTCGCGCCGAGTTAGCGTGTGGCGCGGAAGCACTTTTTGTCCCTAATCTGAGTGGAATTCTCTGCTATCTCAATCGCATCTGGATTCCCTTTGATGAGAATCTTCGCGCTGATATCCTGAGTGAAGCGCACAAATCTCGGTATTCTATTCATCCTGGCGCTGATAAGATGTACAAGGATTTGCGCATAACTTATTGGTGGCCCGGTATGAAGAAGGATATTGCTGTGTTCGTAGCTAGATGTCTGACTTGTTCTAAAGTGAAAGCTGAACACCAACGCCCATCTGGTTTGCTCGAACAACCAGAAATTCCTACGTGGAAATGGGAATGTGTAGCAATGGACTTTATTACCAAGTTACCTTTGACAACAAGTAAACATGATAGCATTTGGGTAATAGTGGATCGTTTGACTAAGTCTGCTCACTTCCTGCCCATTCGTGAAAACTACCGTGTTGAGCAACTCGCGCAGCTGTATGTCAAGGAAATTGTTTGCCGTCATGGTACTCCTTTGAGCATCATATCCGATCGCGATGGCCGTTTTATATCTCGCTTTTGGAAATCTCTCCAATCTGCGCTAGGAACTCGCTTGGACATGAGTACGGCATATCATCCTCAGACTGACGGTCAGTCTGAGCGAACTATTCAAACTCTTGAGGATATGCTCCGATCTTGTGTTCTTGATTTTGGAGGTAATTGGGATTCGCACCTGCCTTTGATCGAGTTCTCTTATAATAACAGCTATCATTCCAGTATCGGTATGGCCCCATTTGAAGCACTTTACGGTCGTAAGTGCCGCTCCCCGATTTGTTGGAGCGAAGTGGGTGAAACTCAAATCACAGGACCCGAACTTGTTCAAGAGACAACAGATAAAATCGCCAAGATCCGTGATCATCTGCTGACTGCCAGAAGCCGACAGAAGAGTTACGCAGATCGCAGGCGAAAGCCTCTCGAATTTCAAGTTGGTGATCTTGTTCTCCTCAAAGTGTCGCCCTGGAAAGGTGTTGTCCGCTTTGGGAAGAAAGGTAAGCTTGCTCCTCGATATGTTGGACCATTCAAGATTCTCGCGCGTGTGGGAAAAGTTGCCTACAGACTTGACCTGCCGCCCGCGCTCAGTAATGTGCATCCAACGTTCCATGTATCCAATCTCAAGAAGTGTTTAGCTGACGAGAACCTTCACATTCCACTTGATGAAGTTCAAGTTGATGAAACTATGCATTTCATTGAGAAGCCTGTTGAGATTATGGATCGCGAGGTAAAGCAAACCAAGCGCAGTCGTATCCCTATCGTGAAAATTCGCTGGGAGTCCAAGCGCGGAGCCGAGTTTACATGGGAAAGGGAAGATCAAATGAAGATCAAGTACCCGCACCTGTTCTCTGCGCAACCTACTTCGAGATAAATTTCGGGACGAAATTTCTTAAAGTAGGGGAGACTGTAACATCTGCCCCGATCCGACCCGACCCAGGTACCCGTTTCTCTTATCCGATCTCTTTCTTTTATGATTTAATATTTATTTATACTTATATTTTACTTTTAATAATAATAATATACTTTTTCCTCTCTTTCCGCCTTGTTTCCCTCTTTTTCTTCTAACTCTTTGCTTGTCCTTTGTTCCTTCCCGCCTAAGGTTGTCTGCGCAGCTCCACGCGCCAGACTCCCTTACAAGGAATCCTGCGTGAAGACCACCTGTTTCAGCGATACGCGAGACGAACTCTTCTCGCAGCGCGTTAAGAATTGAAATTCTTCTCGCAGCGCGCTAAGAACGGAAGTTCTTCCCGCGACGCGCTAAGGATTTGTAGTTCTCGCAGCGCGCTAAGAATCGTAGTTCATCCCTCGACGCGCGAAGAATTATAGTTCTTCCCGCGGCGCGCTAGGAATTTTAGTTCCTCCCGCGGCGCGCTAAGAAATGTGATTCTTCCCGCGGCACGCTTAGAAATGTAGTTCTTTCCGCGACGCGTTAAGGTTGGTTCTGTCTGCCTTCGCGCTCGCGCTCTCTTGACCTTCTGTGTCTGCCTTCGCGCCTTAGCCTTCTCGCGCTGAATCCTTCGAGTTTTCTGTTTAAATCTAGCCGTTTGCTTTTGTGTTGTCTTATCTTTTGAGCTGTTGACCTAATCTGCTTTATGTCTGAAAAGTTACTTTCGGCGCAGCATGCGCACCAACCCCATTGGTTGACAGAAAAAGTGACTGACATAATCTTTTGAGAATCTGCTTTTGCCATGCTTGACCAGTACTTTATCTGTCCTCTCCCATGCCTTTTTCTGAATCCTGTCAGCCTTTTTCTCTTTTTCCCTGCTACCATATCTTTTGATATCTTTACTTTTCAGAACTTTTTACTGTTGATATCTTTTCTTTTACTTTTGGAGATCTTTTCTAGGGTTTGTGTCCCCTAGGGTTTACCTATATATAGTACTATTTTCATAACACTACACACACAAAACACTTACACTCTCCTGTTCTCTCTTGCTCCTTGCCGTTGTTTTTCCTCTGCCGCCTCCTCTCTTGCCTCCGTCTTCCTCCCTGTTCTGCTCTGTTTTCTGGTAATATATATATATAAAATAATTTACTTATTAATTATGCTAACTTATAATCAAGACTTGAAACAAATCATTAAAACAATAATCTTATTTATAGGTTAACTTGTGCTTGTTTAAAGTTGGTTCTTGCTTTATCTTACACCGCATCGTTTATCAAGTGAGTAATCTCGTACCTAATCCCTTTTTGCTTTTAATGTTTTGGGATGTTCATGTGTTCATACAAACTTAGAGTCTTAAACTTGTTTATGAACTTTAGTCGCGCAGTATCCCATGTGTTGAGGACGTAGACTTGGCTGTTATTTGTATGTGTGGATCATTAACCGTCTTGTCGGTCTATTCCGCAGTTTTCATGGTACCATTAGATGAACACGGGAGAACATTCGTTTATGATTTTCTCTTTTGTTTACACATGCACAGTTAGTCTTGTTTGTGAGCTCAATTGTGAGCACTGGCAGTCTTATGAATCTTAGAGTTGGTCCCAATCAGATTACACCCTTGTTGAAAACCAGACATACACATGTTGCGCGCAGATTTATTGTTATCTATGTATTGTATTAAACTTGATTTCTCACCAACACGCAAGTGTTTGACGTTTATTTTAACACATGTTCAGGTTTGCAGTAGCTGTTTTGGAGCTTGTGGACACGTAGGAAGTTTTTACTTTTGGACCTAGAATTAAAATGTATCAAGACAAGTTAATGTTGTTCGAATGTTATAATTTATAATATATTGATTTATGTTTGATTTATGTTCTTTATTTTCCCCGCTGCGCGTGCGCGATAAAATGTGTATTAATAAATATTGACACCAATAGTGTCGCGAGTAATGAAGCAATATGTGGCGCCCCGATGTATAATCCGCCTTTGGTCGGGGTGTTACAGGTTTCAGGTATGGAAGCGTATTCGGGGATTACCAGGTATTAGAAAATCAAGTATTGGTCATACCTGGGTTGGGTTCGGGTCCATGTATTGATAATAATCTACAAAAGTGACGATAAATATGCCTCTGAGTTTTGGATAGTATATGTGTTGCTACAGTGGGTTGAGGTTTATACCGCAAGGACCATTCCGTCCACAACAAATGGAAGACAAAACGCAAAAAAATAACCAACTTCTCCAACATTTACAACTACATTGCAACCAATAGGAGAAAAAGCAGTATGAACGATACAAGGTTGAATATAATGGAAATTTAATATGATGGAAGCTTGGAGACAATGCACGAGCTCACCAAAGTGGGTGCCCGTCCAGTCATTTTCATCACAACCGTCCAAACGGTCAAAGACAATGCTTACTTCGGCTGATCAATTAGCGTCTCAAGCCACTTCGAATGCTGTTGTCAATTAAACTTAAGCGAGCTTGATCCCGATTTTGTTTTTGATGAACTGGATGTGTTACCACGTCCGGTAAGAAGAGATGAAGCCAAGGCGGCGACGAGAGGTGGAGGATCTTCGTCTAGAACGACATCCTTGATGAGTTTCTAAGTGAGCTCGCGTTTTAACAACTTTGAGCTTAAACTATCCGAGATTGGCAAGGCTAAAAAAGACTCAAAAGATGAAATCACAAAAATGCACGAAGAAAGAAAAATGATGCATGCGGGATACAAAATGATGCATGATGAAAGAAAAAAAAATTCAATTGGAGCGGCGGCGAGACAAGGATTTCAAGTTCCTCGTAAAGGATCTATCGCATTTAGATCCGACCACGCGGGCTTTTTTGGAGGAAAAATGAAAAGAAAGGTAATGGTCAATTATGCAAACGAGAACAAAGATGAAGAGAACGACGACGAATATTAGTTATATTTTGATTAATTTAAGTTGTTATGTTTTCATTATTTTTTTATTTTAGTTTAAATTTTAATTTTAGTATTATTATATTATTATTTATTCTATATTCTATTGTGTTTTTTAACTAAATAAATAAATAAATGCTTTAGAAGCCACTGGGGCTGCAAACCATAGAGGGGCATCATAGCTTGGGTCTTTAAAGCCCCCGGTGCTCACGTGATGATGACGTGACACTGTGGAGGGGCTTTAAAGCCCCACCACCATAGTGAACAACCTTAGGGGGTGTTTGGGATTTTTTATAAAAACTCTTTATAATTTTTCAATAAATTAATAAGTTGCAAAAGTGTAACTAATTAACTTATCATTCTCATACCAAAAGCAAACCCAAACGTCTTATTACTTTTCAATAAGTCAATAAGTTATAAGTAGGTAAAGTAAGCAATCCCTAACACCCCCTAGACCAAATGACATGATTCCTGATTTGAAGGAATCTAAAACATCTAGCAGTGCAATGGTAGTAACTAGTAACCCTATTGCTACCAATGAGACATCTATTACTACTAACAAACCTAAAAGAAGTATTAGAGTTAGAGTAGCTAAATCAAGATATATATGAAATTGAATCTTATCAATATTGTAATAACATTGAGGAGGATCCAAGAACCAAAAGTGAAGCTATAGCATACGTGATGTTGCTTTTTATAAAGAAGCAACACAAGATGAGATGAATTGTGTTATGTAGAAAAACACACATACAGTTATACACTAATAGATCTACTGTCTAGTTGAATCCTTTAGTTTGTAAATGGATCTATATGAAGAAGCCCGGCACCATAGATAAGTCTAAAGTCAGATTAACTATCCAAGCCTTTAGATAGGGAGAAGGTATTTACTACTTTGATATATTAATTACTCAAGTGCTATTAGGTTGTTGATTGCTCTTACCGGTGATATACCAAATAAATGTGAAAGTTGCATTCTTGCTAGGAATTAGATGACGAATATATGTGAAACAATCACCTGAAGGATTTGTTGTAGCAGATATTGTACATAAGATGTATAAACTAAAGGAAGACATTGTATCATTGTCACATTTTCATTAAGCTAACACGTGTAAATTAGTCTACTGTGCTACTAATGTCGAGGTGTTGAGTTTTAATTGGTTCAAGAACTCGATGTTTATAAAACAATGTCGAAGTGTTTAATTCGATGATTTCTTATTAAAACTATTTTGTATTATTTGTATGCTATATAAAGAAGATGATAACTAGATAAATGTCCAAATATAATATTGTTAGTATTGTATGTTATTCATACATCCATATACGGTATACATACTATACTTACATATCCAATCCAATCCAATCCAATCCATTCCATTCCATTCCATTCCAATCCTTCAAATTTCAAAGGAAACTATTTAAAGAAAATCAACTTTAGAAATACACAAAATTATATAAATGAAAAAGAAAGAATAAGATCTGGATCTTTTTCTGTACATTTTTTAAATATGATCTTTAGATTTACCGAAACGGTTGTGAACGATTCGGTAGGATGTCACCTATCTTGATGTAGATTATTGCACAATAAAAATATGGGGAAAAATAAAAATTATATAGTAAGAAAAGTATGCCCCACATTGTATTCATAGTTGACTAAGCTTTACTCCATTCTCTTTTCAAAGTAGACATACATTACATATACAACATGTATTTATAACATTCCAAATATATTATTATTGTAAAAAAAAAAAAAAAAACAACCCATCATACAGGTCTACAGTTTTTGGAAACAATAATATCCAACTTGTATGATCACTTTTTCAAAAAAGGGAAAACATGTGAAAGAGGTTTTCAAATAAAGGGAAAATGTAAAAGAGGTTGATGGTGTTATATACTTATGTGGTAAACTTACATAAAACAGTAAAATTCTAGAAACCAGATAAATAAAAATGTGGGTGTCATTAATCTCACTTTGACGGGATGATAGGATTATTAGTGTGTAGAACATGGGGTTAATAGTTCAATTATTACAGAACAAAAAATCAAGAAATGAACACAAGAATTTAACATAGTTTTCTTTCATTTCTTGACATAGTTTTCTTTTTTAGTTTTTAAAACCTGATTTATTGTTGAAAGGTTTCTAAACAGATTTTAAGTTTTATATGTAAATTACATGTAGCTATTAGATTTCCATTTACAATGTTAGCCACTCTCATAAAACTACGGTGTGATAAAATTCTTAAAGTTGAGCTCCGCAATAGTTTATTCGCACATTCTAACGTAATATAATAAAATAATATTTCCATATTATTTATATATAAATTTGTAAAAGATAGAAATTGTCTGTCTAAATGTCCGTCTTTTCCGCTGGTTTACTTAAGTGGTGGTGAGATATGGACACAACAATGTTGCGGCAATCTCTACTTGATGGTAGGGAGGGCGCTAGGCGGTGTCCATTCCCTCCGGTCTGTAATGAAGTTTAGTATGATTTCTTACTTCGAACCCGAGACGTGGCCATCAACCAACATGCCTCACCACCATGCCACAAAAAAATGCATTAAAGGGTTGAACCTCACGCAAGAGAAACTATAACAAATGAACGGTAAATTACTTTAGATTTATATGGTTATATATTGAAAACTCACATAAATAATAGGTTTGAAAATCCCGACATAAGTTAGATTTAAACATTTGATTTGCCGATTTTAACAGGCTTATCATAGATCGGTGAAACCGGTCGTTACTCATGTATACAAATATACAATCCAAATTTAAACATGTCCCATGTGGCCTTTGTTTGGACACGTAAGTAAAAGCTGACAATCTTTTCATTTTGAGTCACTTCTGTGGGACCCAGACCTTGACCAACCTAGCTGGCCGACACGTGTAATTTAGTTAATTGTTGTTTGTGTTTAAAACCGCAGGATGTTGACAACAGTCGTGGTCCAAGGATACTCCAGGTTGCCACGTTTACTCTTGTTAATAACCAATGTGGTTGATAAGTTAGTGCGATTTGGCTATGCGTGCGGATTAGTTAATCAATGCTTTTACTTTTGGAAAAAGTTCACTAATATAAATTAATTTAATAAAGGGTAGTCTTATGAAATATTAAATAAACGACAAATCAAAATCATATATGGATATAAAAACTAATAATTTTTATAAATTTTTGTAAAACTTTCTTTAATATCATATCATGGTTAAAACAATAAATACAACAAGTCCGAATCATCTAAAATTTTCAATATTTTGTGTTATTAATTCATTATGATGCGCTTCGCCATACTTTGTTTAAATATATATAAGTGTTGGTTATGTTCAATAACGTTGAAGATATGAGAAAAGTGTTAAGAGACTATGATACTTCACGTCTCAAGCATAAAACCTAAAATTTTGACAGAGTTAACACGAGAGGGTGACACACTGTTATATGTTATCACATCTTTATAACGATTACCACACGGTGTTAAATGCACCTCAGTTTAACACACTTAAATTTGCTTTTTAATATAGTTATTATGTTATTTTCGAGTTGCATCTAAAAAGGTTCTCTTAATTTTATTGTATTATTTATATAAAAAATAATATTGAGGTTTGAAAAACATAGTGGAACTATAAAAAGCATAACAATGAGTGACTATTACCTTCTTTTCCCCTCCTTGACATAATGCAAGATATAAAAGAGGAGTTAATGCTTTTTTTTTTGGTCATTTTTTCATCTGTGAATTGTTAATGAATCCATCTCGTTCGTCGACTTTATGTAATCTAATATTTCTCTCACGCATCAGTTCTATTACAAGTTATCAAACCTATGAATCTATTCACTATTTTTGATTTGTGATTTCTTAGGCCTTGAATCTAGAAAACAAGACAGAAATAGACGAAAAATTCGAATGAATAAGTGTGTTCCTGAGTCTTGTTAAAGGGGAGAAAGAAAAAGAAATGAAAGGAAAGAAAAGAATTGATGTGTTCCTAAGTTTTTTTTAAAAGGAAAGAAACATCAAGTTGTGTTCCCAAGATTTATTAAAGGGGGGAAAGGAAAGAAAAGGAGGAGAAAGAAAGAAGAAAAGTAAAGAAAAATCTTTCTTTTCATTTCGGAAAGAATTGAAAAAAAAAAGAAAGAAAAGAGGAAAAGGAGAAGAAAGGGATTTCTTTGTTTCGTTAACTAAACTCGGGAACGTACACAGCGTCAATGGATATCAACTTGCTTTGTAGCCATCAATTACCTTAGCTTAATCATTGATACTATACACAATTTTGTCGTACTCTTTATATTTTTAGGGTACTTTACAGCTACCAAATTATATATATTGGAAACTTCTTTGGATGTAACTGAACAAGAAAAAAAAACTCAAAACACATACAAGATATCTTCAACTATATATGATTATTATTGCTGTTATTTACTTAGAAAACCCTAACAAAAACAAAAACGATTCAAGCAAAAAGATGAATCTCATTGAAATCATATAAAGAACCTAACAAACTAAACTATTTAGAAAATCAAGACTCTGAAAATCAAAGATGATAATTCTTGACGTAATCTTGAATAATGAAGTGTCTCTACTGAGGGAGGAAACGCCCCTCCTTCTCCATTGGTTGCGCAAAACCTCTACTAATTATAAAGTAGCATAATGAGGCTTAGGTACCAAGCACACATTAATTTTAGCCTAATTTTCTCTTATAATCTTTTAATCTTTCATCTCATTCATCTTAATTATTCATATGCCATCAGGCAAAATCATTGTAGCGATTATAAAATAGTCAATTTTCTCTTCTAATCGATTATCTCACTCATCCTAGTTATCTATGGTCCATGGGTCAAAACTATTTTGACAATTGGGTTATAAAATAGTCAGAAACTTAAATATAAATATTGATTAAAGATCAAGCAAATAGAAATATGAAAGTTAAACAAGTAGAAGATAGCCAAGAACAATCTTTTCTAGGGTTAGTTTGTTCATTCGATTCCATTTTTTTTCCCATGGACACTATATGTTGCATTGTTTAGGGTAATTAGTAGACATAGTCTAAAATTATTATTAATATTGGATGACAATGGGAATAATTGTAATAAAACAGATATAAAAAGATTTATTCAAATTTATAAATTTGAGATTTTAGACTTCTTATTGTTTGTATTATATATTTCATTTTTGTTTTACCTTTAATTTGTTCCTTTATTTCAAATAACGGATCTTATTTGTTTTTTAACATTTAATAAATCCCGTATAAAATACACGGATTTATAAGCTAGCTAGTATCATATATATTAAAAACTTAAACAAATAAAATTATAATTCAAATGAAAAATTAAACTTTAAAAGATGTAAAAGCTTTGGGGGTAGCCCTACACTAGTACTAGATATTAGAGCATTCAAAATAAGATGTTTTTAGAGTTTTTTTTTTTTTTTGTTTTTCTTTATTGTTGGAGTTATTTTCAGGAGATGTTTTAAAAGAAGTTCTTCCCCAAAACCATAAAAAATAAGTTGGAGTGGGCCCTTTTGCAGATGGTGAGGCTAGGTGGGGGGTTGGGAAGTGGATAAAAAAATAATAATATTTTATTAAACGTAAAAGATGGTGATGATACAATAATGTTTTTAAGTGTTTTTAGGATTTCTTATTGGTTGAGTTTTGAGTGTTTCTAAAGAGTTATGATTTTATGAAGTGAAAACTGAATATATATATATATATGTTTTTAAGTGTTTTTGTAATGTTAATTTAAAGTGAAAGACCCCAAAACAGGAAGTCTTGTTGAACATTCTTTTTGGTCGGGTACATGCATGTGTGGGTGTGGGGATTCTTTAGTGATCCCATGCCATCGCATTCTTAAACCTCACTCATCCTTCTCTCTCTTCCTGGCAACATAAATATCTGAATGATAAAGAAAGAAAGAAAGTGGCACAAAAAAGATTAAAAATCTAGTTGCATATATATATATATCTTTATAAATATCAGTGTGGCACGTCAACATCAGTTGCTGGTGGTGGGTGGTTCAGTATCTTACCGCCGCATCATCATCTTCTGCAAGCTTTTCCGACAATCCAGCTTCATCTTCCTCCACACGCAATAAACCTTATAAATCAAAAGTGACAAACATCGTCTTCATTCTTTCACTCTGCATATACTCAATAGGGTTTTGTGATCATTTTGTTGTGAGTGCAAAAAGATATCAAAACCCTTTTTTCAGCTTCTTACAATATTAAGAACAAAATCAGTTGGAACCAAGAACACCACTTCCAAGGTTTCTTTGATATTCTTGTATATATCTTGTTCATTTTAACAAGTTTGTAAAGTTGTGATCAGATTTCTAACTTATTAGTTATTGATCTTCTTGCTATAATATCTCTATGAGCAAAAACAAATTTTGCCTTCCTTTTAATTGCAAGAACCTATTTTAGTTAAATGTGCATGCTATATATGTGCATGTATAAATCTGAATAATATTTCCATGTTCACAAAGTAAAGTTCTTGTATATTTTGCAATTTTCACTTTTGTAGAGTGGTAGAATACTTGAGTACTAACTTCCAAAGAAAAGAAAAGGAACACTAACTAGTTTTACCTTGATAGGTTTTTTATGTGAATTGCATGGCAAATAATTCTTGCTTGTTCATTTGTCACATGATATTTACTTCTATTGCATACAAAGTTTCTTGTTGAGCTTCTATGTTAAGATTTATTGGTGACCAGTAGAAATTGTGAAAGCTTTAAGAGCACCATACAATGATGCATTGCATTTCTTCTTCTTGACACAAAACATTAGTTGCATTAAGCATAGACACACACGTATACGTATGTGTGTCTGTGTGTGTGTAGATGCATATACACACACATTCATTTTTCCTTGTTGATCGAGGGACAATCAGGAAATTATTTTTGTTTTCAACATAATGTGTTAGCCTTAACTGTGTTATCAAAGTTTGATATAAAGTTTAGATTCTGCTATGTATATATTAGAAAGTATGTTTAGTGTCTATTATGTATTTACTAATAGGGAGTGTTTAATTATGTAAAGATTGTAAATTGGAACGTAGGGTTGTGTCATTGTTGCGTTGGACCATCGCGTTTGTATATATATCCGATGCCTGTAAACGATAAAGGGTGGATGAACCCTATTTGATTATAGAAGATCGAGATTATTGTTCTTAGTGTCTTCTATATATGTTCTTGGTTGTAAACCTGTGTGTTTGAATACCGGTTCAACATGATGTTGAAGGTTAGCATTTTTATGTCTGCCCTCTACTACATCTTCTTTTCATTAATTTGTGCCTAGATATTCTTTCTTGGTTTGAGTTATTTTGTTAACTAAATTCTGGCATGCATGGTTAAGCTAGAGACTGTTGTAGATTGGTAGTTTTCATACTTCATTTTGCTTCTGTGTCATGTTATTTCTGCTCTTTTTAAAACTCAATGCAAGATTATATATTTCAACCACTGAAAATTGATAGTGCATATTCTGAATTGCAGGTTTTCAACCATCATATTAAAGTTGCAGAATATGAATAACTTCCCACATGTTCCACCTGGTTTTAGATTCTACCCAACAGATGAAGAACTTGTAGATTACTACCTCAGGAAGAAGATTGCATCAAAAAGTATTGATCTTAATGTTATCAAAGACATTGATCTCTACAGGATTGAACCGTGGGACCTTCAAGGTGCTTTAGTTCACCATCTACCAATTTGGCGGTTCACTAATAGAAAACCGAACGAAAAGGGTCACAAATTAGCAACTGAAACTATAATTTTTTGTATATGAGATCCGGTTGCAGATACATGAAAAGATATAACTCGTATAAGTAGCATTAAAAATAGAATATGGCTGCAAATACCCGGTTTTCTAGTGGTGGTTACTGAAAATTTGCACAATCAGTTGATACGCTGTGTTGTTAGCTACGACTGGTATCAACTGATTGTGCAAATTTTCTGACCCCAAAGTAAACCCTTGTGTAGTTTTTTTTAAACATTTTCTATTATTGAACAGATTTATGCAAGCTAGGAACTGATGAGCAAAATGACTGGTATTTCTTTAGCTACAAGGATAGAAAGTACCCAACCGGAAATCGCACGAATAGAGCCACAAAAGCGGGCTTTTGGAAAGCCACGGGAAGAGACAAGGGCATTTACTCCAAGCATAATTTAGTTGGCATGAGAAAGACCTTGGTGTTCTACAAAGGACGAGCACCGAATGGAGAAAAATCAGATTGGCTCATGCATGAGTACAGACTAGAAACAAATGAAAATAACACTACTCAGGCAAGCTTTCACATATTTTTTTGTAACGCCCGTTGCTTTCTTTTGTAAACGCAATCGCATTCTCTAGTCCAATTTCCGTTTTTGTTTCTGTATTCCAGATTTATCCATTAGGTCAGTCTAGTTGGTTCTTTGCACCTAGTTTTGGTGTAGCAGCTATATTTCGATTTATCCTCTTTTTTCAAGGATTTCATAACTGGACATTGAACCCATTTCATATGATGGGAGTTGCCGGTGTATTGGGCATAAATTTCGTTACGAACTTAATATGGTCTTAATGTTCATTAGGAGGAATTTAAGCAATTTTTATATATAATCTCAAAAACAAAGCTGACATGTATATAAATGTTTATAATTAACCTGGTTCTAGTTTTAGGCAAACATGAAGCTTTTATTGAGCTTTTGATCATGTAATGTCTGTTATCATTTTCCTGTCTTGAAAGAAAACATGTTCAAAAGTGATGCTGCTTTAATTTGGCTTTTTTCTTTATTTTTCTTGGTACTTATTTTCAAAATCAAGAGGTTACTAATTTACAGTAATGAGTGAAGTAATGGTCTTGTTTGCATCAGGAAGAAGGATGGGTTGTATGCAGGGCATTCAAGAAACGAATACCGACTGTACGTAGGACGGATGAACAAGATTCGTTGTGCTGGTTTGATGATCAAGTCTCATTCATGCCAAATTTTGAATCACCAAGAAGGTTAGCCCACCCATACACTTCAAATAGTTCATACCATCACAATTTCTCCACCAAATCCGAGCTCGATCAGTTGCATTACAACTTGCTTCAAGATCACCCCTTCCTTCAACTTCCTCAACTAGAATCTCCCAGCATTCAACATCCTCCCACTGCCAATTTTCAGCCCACAACTCTGCAGCAGAACATCAACATGCTTTACGGTAACGGTGGTGAACCTGATGAAGTGACCGATTGGCGGTTACTTGATAAATTTGTCGCTTCACAGCTTACTAATGATCAAGAACCTTCTATGACTGAGCATATGCACCTGCTTTTAAGCGAGTCTAAGAGGGATGAAACGGCCTCAGAATGTGCTTCAATATCCACATCTACTTCCCAGGTTGATCTTTGGAAGTAATCAACTAACTGTCGGTGCATTGTTAAGTAGATACAAATGTATGTAATTCATATAACACATCTCTAATGTATGCCTGTGTGTACTTTGATTGTTTGGTTTGTTAAGACTAATTAACAAAGGAATGGAAGTGCTTAATGAATGCATCCTTTGTCTTTGTTGCAGCTCAAAAGCTTAAGCTTGATGTTTTGTTTCTGTTTTAAATTAATAACACTACTTCTCTAGATTATTTGCTTCTTTAATATTTTACACTGTCTGTAATCTGTATGCTCATTGAGGATATTTAATTAGTATTACATTGATGTTGCACACACAAGAAATAAGAGTACAAGAAGATACATGATCCAGAAAACTTACTTCATTGAATAGCAACTTATGGAAAATTTGTACCTGATTAGGCGGTTAGCCGGTTAACACTTACTTAGGGTCACCGGTAGATCCCTGATCCTCCGTTCAGCTGGTGATTTTAGTGTAACAAGTATCGTGTCATTTTAGTATAACTTAATTCACTTAAGATTAAAAAAAAGAAATAAGAATAAACATTGTAATGAGATAAGAAGGGTGAAGTATGCGCACACTTATTCAAGACTATTATGATTTTATTTTACCTAGGAACCTCTATGGTTCTATGAAGCGAACCCCTAAACCATCATAGGGGATTCCAAGGAGCATCGCCTCTTGGTGAGGTCAAAGGGGCAATGATAACCCCCTGGAATTTGTTTCTTATATGCATGGCCGATAAAAATTGAGTTGCATGGAAATGTTCCTTCGAACGCTAACTAAGATAAGTAGCAACTAGGATCATCAATGGCAAATAGATTATCAGTGATAAAGTTACTGATATTAACATGATAAAGTTTCCATTATATATCAATCAATCAATCAATCATGCCCAGTAAAATCCCACCGACAGCAAAGCTATAAGTAGGGTCTGGGGAGGGTGGGATGTAGGCACACCGTACCTCTATCCAAAGGAATAGAGAGGTGGCTTCCAGAGAGACCCTCGGCTCTAAGTACATGTGAATGAAGCAAAATAAAGGAAATCAAAGTTTAACAGTTATATAAAAACTACTACTAATTATAATAATATTAATATTAAGATCACAGTTTAACAGCTATTTAAAAGCTAATAATAATAATATATGTAAGGGAAATACCATTATGGTATGTGACCTAAATAAGTTAAGTCTAAGCCCTAAGGTATTCAATTCTCTCTAAAAATCCTTAACTTTAATTCTACTTCTCCACGAATTCCTATCCTCAACCATGTTTTCGGAGAGGTTTAGGTCTATCAAATCATGCCTAAAGTTTCCATTAGAGATTTGTAATTGCTATTATTGATTAACTTGCAAAATTTATAACCACCGACTGTAATCTTTTATGATGAGTTGCAACACTTCAACCTAATCCTTGATTTGCTTAAACCCACAAAATTAGAGCTTTGTTTTTCACGGGAAACGTACACATTCTCATTCTTTGTAGAACTGTCTTATACATGATTCACAATATCCATCTTAGGTGATCTAGTGTGATTTGACTTCCTTGGTCTAACTTGGTAGCTAGCCACCTTCAGATGCTAGTCTTATAGGGCTTAAGAAGGTAATATAATATACTGATCATCATTTATAAGTTACAACATCCATGTGTATGCATTTGTAATTTGTGTTGAATATTATTAATATACATGATATTTTAGTGAAGTAATTGATTAATTACTTCACATCACAGAGTCCAGAGGCATCATCGCAAAATCCATCACGATCTAGAAGTTTTGGTGGTGGAGCACTTAACAATGGGGAAGAAGGGCTACCGTAGGCATTACGCCTGCTGTTTCCACACCCTAAACTTGTTCGTGTGCTAACTCCTGTTGTTGGATTTGTTCCACTTGCATACTTGCAAAGAGCCTACAAGTATCCAAAGATTACTTGAAACCGTGACATAGTGAGAGAATCAAAACTTTTCAACATGAGTCACGATAAACTTTTTTTAGGTTCGAGTCAACTAATTTACTCTATAGAAAATTTAAAGGTCAAAGTGTCAAACTACATGAAATATACAAACGTTGAATACTAAAGTCAACGAGCCCAGGAAACTCATATGAATGGCCATTTTGACCAACATTTTTATAAACATAACCACCAAATTAAATTATATCATGTATACTAAGGTGTGAGTTTCTGGCATGACACAAACCTAACACGAAATTTGCGGGTTTGCGTTAGTCTAAACTCTAAATGGTTTTGGTCGGCTACTGGTCGATCCTGCAAACACATTTACTTAAACTGGTTGTTTTCGTGTTAACATGACGGGTTCACGGTTTGACCCCTTTAACTCACTAACTTAATTTTTCAGTCTTTCTAAAATGTGTTTTATATAATAAGTTAAACCATTTTAGCAACTTTAATGACAAATTAAGAACTTTAAAAATAAATTGCCATAGTTTAAGCGCATTGCTTCTAAAATATAAAATAATATAAATTTAGAATTTCGGAGTATTGATATGTAAAAGAAGTTAAATATAACTTCTTTTCAGGTTAAACGAGCCCAATTCAGGTTCAAGTCGTGTTCCGGTTCGACCTGTCAACCCGCAAACATGCACCGATTAGAAGCCCAAAGGTATTACGTATACCCATAATCATAATCACCCGACCCTCTAGTTCCACCCATGAAGTCAAATAATCAGATGTATCAAAATATTAATCCAAAGAAATAAACTATGTCAAATAATTGCAACTATCGAAGTATTAGATTTGCTTATAATGACAATTATAAATTAATCACATAATCAGTTTGAGAATTGACCTGTTTTTGAGGAAGATCCAAAACAGCATCACTAAAGTCAGCACCTTCAATAACAGCGCGTCCAAGATCACTACGGGTGAGAACTGTTCTTACAAGGATGGCATTTGTGAGATTTGCTTCATTTAAGACCTAGTGCCACAACCAGAAACCAGAAATAAAAAGAATATTAGACAAACCAAGGTTTATACAATATAAATGTTTGTGATTGTATTTGAAGTTTTATAGAAATATAATTTCATGCTGCCAAAGTATAGGCAGGGGGTTACCATGCGATCCATCAGCGTATCACTCAAATCCGCCCTTGTAGCAAACATGATCAAGACTTTAATTAGATATCATGGAGTACACGAGTTTTTGTCTAATAGGCTGATTTTAATTATTCATTTGTTAGAATTACTAATGATATAACTTTTGTTTGAAATTTGTTTCTTGAAAACAATATTGATATATCAAACTGTTTTGAGGGATGAAGTTTTTCTTACCTGTAAAATTTGCTTTGTAGGCTACTGCTTTCTCAAGATATGCACCATTGAACGTTGACCCGCTAAAATCCGATTCTCTCATATCAGCAGATGTGAAATTTGCTCTCCTGTGACATACATTTTCTTCAAGTAAGCATAAACAAAAGATTAAAAAG
Organism: Bidens hawaiensis; assembly: GCF_021521415.1. Lineage (NCBI taxonomy): Eukaryota > Viridiplantae > Streptophyta > Magnoliopsida > Asterales > Asteraceae > Bidens > Bidens hawaiensis. The sequence continues at coordinate 11,950 of NW_027506374.1, read as the reverse complement.
AAATTCTTCTTTTTTATGAAAGAAACTGAATGAAAATTCAGCAAATTATTTGCCAAATTGGCTTGTTTACTTCATAGCCATTCCAACCTCCATAAATTCTTTTTGAAAAAAAAAAAACAATCATGTGTCAAATTGGCTTGTTTTATGATCAATAGAAAATTCATATTTCATAGTCATATCAACCTCCATAAATTTTTCCTTTTTAATGAAAAATCAGCCAATTATGTGTCTAATGGGCTTGTTTTATGCTCAATAGAAAATTCACACTTCATAGCCATTGCAACCTCCATAAACTCTTCTTTTTGAACAAAATATCAGCCAATCATGTGCCGGACTGGCTTGTTTTATGCTCAATAGAAAATTCATACTTCATAGCCATTCCAACCTCCACAAATTCTTCTTTTTGAAAATAAAATATCAGCCAATTATGTGCCAAATGTGCCAAATGGGCTTGTTTTTTGCTCAATAGAAAATTCACACTTCATAGTCATATCAACCTCCATAAATTCTTCTTGTTGAACAAAAAATCAGCCAATTATGTGCCAAATGGGCTTGTTTTTTGCTCAATAGAAAATTCACACTTCATAGCCATATAAACCTCCATAAATTTTTCTTTTTTAATGAAAAATCAGCCAATTATTTGCCAAATTTGCGTGTTTTACGCTCAATAGAAAATTCAGCCATTTTAACCATTAGAAATCCTTCTTTTAAAATAAAAATACAGCCAACTGTTTGCCAAATTGGCTGTTTTAAGCTCAACTAACAGTCATTTCAACAAACAAATGACATTACATCTTCTTCTTAATCTTTCTTATCTCTAATTATTTAACATCATCACAGAACTTAAATATTCAATGTACAAACAATCCCCAAATTCAACAAATTACCTGAAATTCTCATTAACATGAACTGCTTTCCTGAAAAGAAAACCACACACATTTCAATTAACCATTCACTCAATCAAAATAACACATTTCATACTAACAACTTTCAAAGCTCTAACCTAAGGTCAGCCGAACCGAACTGAGCAGCGGATCCGATACCGAACTCACCACGAACATCCGCCTCAAACTTATTAAGATCGGCCAAAGCAGACATATCGGAACTGAACGTAATCACGGCAGCTGCCAATGCAGTGGACACCAGAGCCTTCCAGTTCTTCGGCTTCGAACGGTTGGTATTATCTGAAAAATCACACCTGAAGATCAATCAAGCATGCTTTCAACAATTGAGATTCAGTTTCGTTTAGGAAGAAGAATTGAATTGGAATACCTTTGGTAGAGATCGAATTGTGTGGATTTAAACGGCATGTTATGGATTTTGATGGAGGATTGTGTGTTAGGGTTTTGATTGGTAGTGATGAAGCTGAAGTGAGCGCCATTATCTGTTGTGTGTACGGACCTACGGATGATGGAGGTGTAACAGAAATGGATTAGGGCAGCGTGAGAAGCACGTGATACCGCCGGCATAAATTTCATTGGGGTCGGTTAAGTTTGTTATGGTACCGGTGCTAAACTAAAAATTGAATTTGTAACCGACAAGAATAGTATTGGTAGATGTATAACTTATGATTAAAAGTGACACGAATTCAATCTGTTAGATTTGTAACGGTACTGAAACCAAACTAAATGAATAACTTCATCCGGTTAGCATATGTATAAAAGGGTAAATCTAATAGAATAGGAACCAACTTTCAAAAGTGTTTCAATTAGGTCACTACTGCATCTTTTTCCCAAATCGGGTTATTAATCTTCATATCAAGTCTCACAGATTTTTTTGTGCGTCAAGAAAGAAATGAAGGATAAGATGCGGGGGTCTGAATTTGCGATATATGAAATTAAATTTAAAAAAATTAAAAAAACGTTAATTATATTAAAATTTATAAATGAAAATAAAATTTACGTCGCCACTTAGCGTCAACATAAAAAAAAGATAAAAGGATTTACTTTGTGAAACAAAAAAGCAAAAATCTAAAAAAAACATGTTAAAACCTTTAATTTAATTAAACATGAAAGTTGAGTAACTTAATTGAAACATTTTTTAAAGTTGATTACTATTATATGAAGTTGTCCTAATATAAATTAAAAAACACAAAAGAAAGTATTAAAAATTTGAATTGTGTTACTTCTAGATACAAGTATACTATATTTATAGGCAGTAAAAGAGTAGCTTACAAATTGTGAGACTCAGTTTGATTACATGTAACTTTTCAGTTTAAACTATTTACAAATTTTTGAAAAACATAAGAGTGTAGTTTAGGAGACAATATTTGATGTTCTCAAAAGGTTCAAATCTCTCGTTGTTACAATATGTCTTATGGTTGGTTTGTTTCGGTTGCTCGTCCGAGCGTTGATACTTTTCAACTAAAATAATTGTTAATGTTAATCAATAATTTTCGAATGATACGGATATTTGATTCAATCTTTAACGATAGACTTAGGTGTTCTTAATTTGAATTTAAATTTGCTACGGTTTCAAATCATCCATGTGCTTTGTGGTGCATTTGCCAAATTTCATCAACCTTAATTCTTGTGTTATGGATGAAAATGAAGAAAGTATCAACATCCGCATCAGTCTTAACTTTAGTTTTAGCAGTTCTTGATTGTGATATGAAAATAATCTTATTTAGAAAGAAGCATATAAGCTGAGCATTTAATTCATCTAAGTTATGCATACAAATCACATATGACAAACACGTGATTTGCCTTGAATCATGGCTTCATTCTACTAAAGCTTTTAAAGAGTCGGTCTCAAGGAACTAATTACTCGTTTGCACTCCTAAGTTGATTAAGTCAACACAAACTTTGAATGGGGCCACTGATGGTTGGGTAAAAGTTAGTTATTTACATATATTAATTAATTTATTTTAGTTAAATAAATGAACGAACATTGGTACTTCAAGCATTGTTATGTGTTTTCAGGAACTTGGAAGTTATGGAGCTTAACGAGGGTATTTACAGGCTTGGAATGAAGGCTTAGAAGTGAAAGATTGGAAGTGCACGCATTACGAGGCATTAAAGTGAATTAAAGGATTTTTCTGCTGAAAAGTGCATCTTCGCGATACGCGAAGTTGCAGGAACAGAGCCCGACTATTTTGTCCTTCGCGATACGCGAAGAAGCAAGCCAGAACATCTTCGCAATACGCGAAGATGCTCAAAGTCCGCAAAAATTAGGGTTTGCTTTATATAAACCCCTTAACCTCCCTATTCGGATTATTACGACTTCCAGAGGCAAAAGAGGCTGCTTAGGACGATTTTCCACCATTCCAAGGCTTCCGGTTCATCTCGGGTTTGCATGTTCATCAAGATAAGTCATTTAATCGATATGTCGATCTCGGCTATCCCGTGTTCGTTCTAGGCTAGGTTTTTGTGTATTTTAACTTCTGACCAGATTCATATGCTTAATGTTTATGAGCTTGATTGAGTTATTGCCTTAGTCTTGCTTAATTCTTAATTGATTATTTAAGCAATTTGTGTTTGGGATTATTAATTAATACCTCACTTGTTTGGTTGTGTTCATTAACATTTAGGGTTTAAGCTCTTGTGTCATTGGACTAGTTATCATCAAATATTGTATCTTAATTGGTTTTAACAAACATAAGTTGGTAATTAGGTAAACCGAGTTCAATTGTGTCATCAATTCGGTTAGGGTATCGTTTGGCATCATAATCAAACTACTAGGTTTAGTAATTATTGCGTAATCAAGATAATTGAATCTGGGATTAAGTTGAAATATCACATTAACCGAACCTAGAATGAATGCTTTTTATTAATATTGTTTACAAAGTTTTCTAAGTAATTGTTTAGTTTTAATTAATCTTTTTTAAAAACCACTTGACGTCGTCTGTCCGCCTTAGTTAATAATTAATTTAGTAATATTAAATTAGCACTTTCCTTGAGTTCCAGTGGAGACGACCTTACTTACCCGTACTTATTATAGGTATTTAAGTATTTTTAATTGATTGTTTGACTAGACCGCGACAGCCTACGTCAAAATGACGCCGTTGCCGGGGACGTATTGTTATATCGTTTCTCAGTTTGCATAAACATGTGTGTTGGAGTGTTGGGTATTGTTTGATAATTCACAAGTACACATGGCTTTTTTAGTTTGGAAATCTTCTTAGTGTGTATTAAATTAATACACATGATTTATAAAGAACAAGAAAATATAATAAAACTTACGTATTTTCTATTAGAAATTTTAAATGGAATATAAACTGTTTAGATTTGTTTAAATACAAAATAAGCAAGTAGATAAAAGAATATGAATCGACATATTGTAAATAATTTTTTAAACAAGTGATTTTAACATGTCATATTATAATATCAAAAAGCATGTGGACTTTTATTATTTAAATCTCAAAGAATATAATTTGTTGAGAATTGAGATTATTCTAGACGAAGTACTTAACTCGATTTTAAATAGCACAACTTGTGCTTAAAATGTCATGTGAACTAGATATTTTTAGCAACTAAGGTTATCTAATTTATATTTTTATTTAAAATTAAGATTTATATGATGTATATATATATATATTTCGTTACCTCATGCTCCTAATTAAAAAAATGAACACAAACACTCAATTAAAAAAATGAATATCTCAATATAAGCTATGAAAGTCGTCATTCTAAAAAAAAATATAAGTTAGTTATGAATCTAACAAAACTTTTGCTCGATATTTTACTAAAACATGATAACATATCGATCATGTACAACTTCTCACTGTTACCAATATTCATATTCAAAACATAATTCAATAAAAAGAAAAGAAATTAATTTTGTCAAAACTAAACCACTCATTATATTTGTTTTATGGCAATCAATGACGACAACACAATCAGTGAACACAATGGTGATGGCGATGGAGTTAAGACAGCGATGGAATTAAGACACCTAGTTACCCGTAGGTTGTTGCGTGGACTCAAATGAACAAATCAAACAAACATAAAATCATCCTAATAGCCCACTTCTCGAAGATTATGTCATAACTCACGATTTTGCATTACTAATTGAATTTATGCCTTATTTAAACTTTTAAAATTAAAAGACTAAACGTAATTGTTGCACTAATCCAAACAAGATATAACTTAGTCAAAATCAATAGAAACATATCCATAACATAGTCAAAATACAAGGAGAACTCCAAAAGCAAGAACATAACTAAGGTCTATAGACCAAACCACATAAATACATAAAAACCGAAATCGCTTTCACGACTCGTAATCAACTTAAAAGAACATAAGCGCGAGCATGCATTACTAGAAAACAAGCCTGCAGTTCCCACTTATTCTCCAAACCCCATATCTTAACATATTAACCCATATTCAAACACCCTCTTTACTCCTTATCTACTTCTTCCTTCCATTTCACCAAACTCTTAAGAAACTCCGAAACCTGAAACAAAAATTCAAGTAAATAAATATAAAGCGTAAAACAAAGCCCGGTCAAGAAGTTGACTAAAAAGTCAAAATGGGTCAAACAAGTACAATAACCGAACCTCCAAAGTGTCGCGTAGAGATAAAAAGGCTTTGCTTTCTTTGGGTATAGAAGATACCAAAATCCCGTATCCACGGTTTGATTCTCTCAAAACCTAGACGTTCAAGGTCAACCATAAAGTCAAAACAGTAATTTGAAATGAATTATGTTTAAACATCTGTTATATAATTGAGTGTACCTTGAATGCATCCTCATCTGTTCTGTCATCCCCGAGATAAATCGGAAGCACGTCATCACTATTGCTTAGCCCTGTTTATATATTATATTTAGTTAAGTTTTGTGTTGTATCTAGCTCGTTTAACCCCGTTTAAAAATATGGCCGACCAGTTGACCCGTTTAACCCACTTTTGACAGCCCACCAGCTCAACTAATACATTTACAGCTTGATATATGGGTTAAACGGATCATGTTGTCATTTAGCCCATTTAATAAACGGACCACCTTTGGGTTGACCGGTTTACCCATTTAACTAAACAGGTCGGCCTTTTAAACCCATTTAACTAAACCAATCGTCCTTTTTAGCCCGTTTAACTAGACAGGTTTAACTCGTTTTAACTTAACAGGTCGGCCTATTTAACTCGTTTTAACTAACCATGTCAACCTGTTAACCCATTTAAAACATTATTATAGCCCAACAAACCAACTAATACGTTTCCAACATCAAATAAACTGGCTAGACGGTCGTGTCTCGGTTACACAACTTTAAGTGTGCATGAGTCAGGATTAAAACTTGACACGAATAAAAATACGGGTCCTGTTCAGGTTAAACGATTCAACCCGACACAATTCACAGCCGTATATTTGACTTAGCTAAAAAACAGCTTGAGATACAAATAAACTAAAACTAGCGCATACCAAGAGATTCAAGAAGGAACTCAACAGCTTTTCCTTTATCCCAATCAATTACAGGACGGACCTCTAAAACCTGTTAACAATCATAATCACAAACGTTTATTTTCTTTTACAGCATCGAACCTTACTGGACACACAAGTAATCTACAACGCATACCTTCCGTCCATGAGTTAGTTTCAACCGAGGATAACCTTTCAACACATCATGAACATGTTGTGCAACCGTAGGCCAACTCTGCAATCAGTTTAATAATAATTAAACTGCCATTATTCATTAACCATAAACCAAACCATCATAAACTTTTTAATATTATTAAACGCGCTAACCTTTTCTTCTACGTTACGGTAATGTACAGAGGTACAAAATTTGTGATTTTCAACTTTTGCACCGGGAATATCCTTAGTAACATCAACAAGGGTTCTAAAAACCTCATCAATCATTGGTATAAATTCTCTAGCAGGCTGGAACAAGTTTACTTCCTTTCCCTATATAATATTTAATGAATTTGAGTAAAAGTGTATTATTTTATTAAAAAGAGGAATTTAAATGATGCAATTAGTACCTGTTTGTCAGTAGATCTGATGTAACTTGAATGGTGAATAGATGATGTGTCCTGAAGAGGGAACATAATGTCCATACCGTGACTACCAGCGTAATAGAGTTCGTTAAGTCCGACTAACTCGTGAACCTTATCACGGCTTCTTCCGCTAATCATTGTTGTCGGAAAATACTCAGCAACACTTTTTACGGCAGATCGCATCTGGAAAATATATGACGTTTTCAATTTTTGATATATATGTTTTTGGCAGGCTGTGTTTGGGTTAACGGATTGTTTTTAAGTTGACATCCGTTTAGCACATCCATTACAACCCACCAACCCAATGAAAAATTGAAAACATTTATAATTAAATAATTACCTATCAACCTGCTTGACATATTTCAAACAGGTCGTCTTCGAGTTACATGATTAGAAGTCTGACCGGGTTATTATTGATGTTTTTGCACAAGTAACTAACCGGATCGTGTTTACTTAAATGGGTAGTTTTCAGGTTGAGATATTTATCTAATTTAATTAATTAAAGAACTCAAACCACCAACCCAATAAAAATATTTACAACTTGATTACTGCCCATCAACCTGTTTGACAGATTCGGTTAATCGGGCCAGATCAGGTTGGAGAATTCGACATGCTAATCTGAAATCCGTCAACCTTTTACAAGTTTGACACCTCTACAACTACTATTGTGCCACCCCCCTTGAAGGTTTTGTTACATTTAAAGATAAATAAAGTGTGTCTAACATTATTAAGTAATTTAAATGCTTACATCAGCAGACATAAACGCACGATCCGGGTCATCCACAATCGGCGAGAGTGTACCGTCATAGTCTAGGAAGATCACTACCTTCTTACCCTTTGCATGACTAACAATATGCTCAAACGAGTTAAGAGCCGACGGGTACTTCACCTGAAACATTAAGCATACATATACATGTTACATACTTATACACTACTAGAGATTTTTTTTTAACTATTAAGCATACCATCCAAGCATTATAAACTACATCACTGTCATCAGATGCACTTTCCACCCCAAAATCTTTAACTATTTTCTTACGAGGAGGCGATGAAGAATGCATCGCATCAAGCCAACCGTTGGATCGAACATCATCAAGCTTTATGGGCTTCTTTCTTGGAGCTGTTAAAATACTTGATGAGAATGAAGGGCCTGATTGTGAATAAGGCAGCATACTTGAATGAATCCCTAATCTAGATTTGTTTATAATCGCAGGATCGGTAAGAACAGGTGAACCATTTTTTGGCTTCAAATCCATATGATGATGATGATGATTATTATTATTATTATATAAATAATAACAAAATCAAAACAAAATATTAGATTTGAATCACTTTTTACCCAACCCTTTTATCGATAAAAAACCACCTCTTCAACGTTTTCTTGTCACTCGTGTTGGTAGAGCTTTCCATTAAACACAAGCTTCCTGAAATCTGCAATGCAGAATTCATATTATATAATTGGGAATTTTGTTACAATAAATTTTAAAAAAGTTAATGAAATTGGAACTTGACATACATCATTTTCAGAGGTGAAGCATTAAATAAGGAATATGTTTGCTCTTCAAACTCCAGGGACTTCAATTGTACTCCTTCCTGAGAGACAAATACAATAGGGAAAGTATTTATATTTATATTACTAAAACATGAATATTTAACATCATAATACAGTTAACCAGAAAACAATGTTACAATTATTACATTGAGCACAAAGTTAGTGCTTCAGAAAGTAAAAGTTGGGTTTAATAGCATCAGAACAATGAAAGGAACTGAATATGGAAGTACTTTAAACTAAATAAGATGTCATAATCCAATCATTACCTATAAAATTCATATGCTTTGCATATAAACTGGCTACATAATGATGTACCAAGTACCAACTCCAAATTTCTTTATTTTTATACATTTTAGATCAATAAAAGTCCAATCTTTGGGCTTTGTATAATATATATACTTCAAAGTAAAATTAGATGCAAGTTCAAGATATTATTCTTTCAAATTCTTAGTATTTTATGATGATAAAAAGATTCCCAAGTGGGTTCAAAATATGAGTCATGTGAAAGGATATTATCTTTCATTACAAACTAAAAAACTTCAAGATTATATAAAAAAAAGGAGATATTTTTAATCACAAAACCATGTACCCTCTTTGCTTCAAAAGAATAAGATTTTGCTTAACTTCAATTTCAAAATTCTTCAAAACAATAGAGAGAGAATACAACAGAACTGTCTTGATCTAGAAACCTTATCCAGAAGACAACCTTAATAAAAGAGTTTTAAGAATTAATAATTAGAATTAAAGACATGTTTTGTACTTTAAATATTGTGTTAGAAGTGGATCCAAAGATTCCATTAATAATATAAACAACAGTCTGCTCAGCTAAAAGATCCACATCCAGCGCCTTGTTTTAGAAGTTTATTCAATTAAACATGATATAACTAACCAGAAAACAATTGTTAAAGCTTGAAACAATACTTTTTTTAATTGTTTCACATAAGAATTAACTACCAAACACTTTAATGTTAAACAGTGTCTTCACACTTGTCACATGACCCTGATGTGGACCCTATAAAGTAGGAAACCTGTAATTTCTTCATGGATCTACTGTGCTATCATATGTGAGTTGAAACTTGAAAAGACAATTAATAATTACAATAATAATTATTATTATTATTATAGTCACATAACCTCCATAAAAAGAACACCTCCTTGTTAAAATATAGAAAAGAAACAACAGTATGACTCAGTTATCACCATGTTCTTTCTCTTGATGTGACTTCACAACTACCATAACCAGCAACCATCATGCTCTCAATATGTTGAAATACCATTTAAATCAAATTTACTTGTCTATTCAATATTCATTATCATTACTAATATTATTATTGTTATAAAACAACATCAACAATTATTATGCAGCGCATACATAATACGAGTTACAAATCAATTAGTTGCAACTAGAAGTTTTGAAAATATTATTATTATTATAAAACAACATCATTAAGACACGCGCAAGAGATTTCAGTAACTGCCAATATATACCGCAACCGACAAACCGTACGTCTTGATAATCAGACGTTCAAATCACGGCTATTCATTACAGTTGCAGATCTCGATCAGAATCCATTCTCAACAGATAGATATAATAATATATAATAATAATATAATAACTAACGACGATGATTAAAGTGGAGATGAAATAGCGATAACAATGCACAGCGTAACGATTTGTGATTAATGAATATATATGAGAAATGAAATTAGGTTGAGGGTATACCTGAATGATAGAGGAATAGGATGATGAATTTAGGAAATAAGGAATAGAGTGGGTTAGAAAGAAATTAGGGAGAGAGAGAGGGAGGTGGAGGTGGGTATTTATAGAGTTTGATACACCAAACACGACGACGTGCTAAACAAGGCAACCACCTCTCCTCCCCTCAATTTGTTATTATTATTCTAGAACCAAACCTATATAAACCAATTGTGTTTTTTATTTTTTTAAATTGGATTTCGTAAAAATGTAACGGGTAGACCAGGGTCAAATCTTGACATGTCGAAAAATGTATGGCGTTGGTGGTATGTGGTTATTCAAGAAAAATAAAACATCTCTTCCGTTTAATGTTTAATTTTGTTATTCTAGAAGAATGTCTATAAGAGGCATCTATAACATTAAACCATTTCAAATTTTTCTCAAAAAATCATATTTTCTTTCACAACAAGCCTCATAAATATTAAATGTATGTGTGTGTGAGATAGAGAGAGGAGGGGTGCCAAATCATAGTTTGAGAGAGGGGGGGGGGGGGGGGTGCCACATCACCCATCTATTGTAGGTTTTCAGAACCAGACTTCCCACTCAAGAACTACAATCCACAACAAGAAGGTTTGTGTCCTTCGTCTGCCCATTGCCACCTAGATCCAAAGCTAGGGAATCTAAGCTTTGTTGTGGATGCTCAAGGAACCACAAAAAACACTAAAAAAACGAATGTTTAGTCAGCTGGCACTTCCATTTTTTAAAAAACATCAAAAACACATTCAGTAAGAAATCCAAAAACAACTAAAAACACCCATTCAATAACAAATTTTCTTTTTTAGTCAACACCCAATCCCCACACATGAGCCCATCACCTCCAAAAGAGTCATTTTTCTTGTTCTGTGAAAGAACTTCTTTGAAAAACGCTTTCTAAAAATGTTACTCGCAATAGACAACTAAGATTAGGTGGACAAACTTAAAAAATAAATGTCACAAAAATCCCTTATTATGAATGCTCTAAACAAATTGTGTTTTTTTCATCATTGAATTTGGTAATGTCATGATAAATGAAGGATGCTTAAATCGAGATTAGTCATGTTAGAGGGCTAAGAACACCAATGGGTATTTGCTTGTTTAGCATCACATATGGGATACACAATGTCACGCATTGTGTATTGAGATGTTCCTTTACTCGACAATGTTGTTAGGGGTGCTAGTGTTTATATATCTATAGTTGCCTCTTAGTCTTATATATGTGTTTTCCTTTTACAGAAAGGTGGATTTTAGATCCATATAATAGACATGTAAGATTAATATTTATTGATATCTTATATGGAGTTCATGATTATTTATCTGAATATAAAAGATTTTTGACTTAAATAATATCTGAAGAGGTAGGTCCCAGCAGAGCCCAGTTGGACCCGCAAGACTCACCTTGAACGAGGGACGTCTGCGCGGTTGGACCCGCAAGACCTCACCTAAACAGGGACGTCTGCGCGGTTGGACCCGCCAAGACTCACCACGAAGAGAGACGTCTGCGCAGTTGAACTCGCAAGACTCACCTTAAAGAGGGATGTCTGCGCAAAAGACCAACTGGATCCGCAGGACCAACCATGCTCAGAAGACGTGACGTCCTTACGCGCAGTACGCAAGCTGTTCCCGCAGGAAAAGCCTCCCAATGGTGACGTACTCCGCCTGTTCCCGCAGCTACGGATACTAGCCATCAGGGAAGGCTACCCGCACAGCAAGGCTACACGCACAAGGCACTAACTCTCA
>NW_027506373.1:5000-32129 GCF_021521415.1 Bidens hawaiensis | reverse complement strand
TAACGTTTTCCGTCAAGCACTCGAGTCAACAATAGTCAAACCTGTAACATTTCATAAAATAAGGTTTGTCAACATAAAGGTTGGTGAGCAATTCATAAGTTTGAGCATATAAGTATATAATAGTAAAAAGCCACAAAACTTGTATATAAAACAATAAATAAAAGCGAAAACTTGGATAAACTGACAATCGCTAATAGAATTACGTTAGCGCCACCTAGCTACAAGGGGTTGCCAAGTAGTCTAGGATTTAATAGAATATCGTTAATTGCATTACGTTAACGACACCGTGCTATAAGAGAATACCAGATAGATCACGGATTTATAGACTTCCCCATGACTGAAAGCGATAAACACATAGGCACATAGCATGTAAGCATAGAACACCAAATTAAGCAATTATTCAAGTAAAGTATACAATCACGTTTGTGGGTTTAAAGATTCAAGTAATTGAAACATTTAGTTTGATAAGTATGAAATGTCACCCCAAAAGGGAAGATGGAAAAAGGGGTATGAAAGTACTCACCTCGATTGATGAATTGAGAAACTAATAAGTGATCGACAAATAGAAAGCTTGTAAACGAAACGAACGAATCCGGCTTGAAACGATGAACACCTTAGCTAAAATAAATAACGTAATATATATTAATGAACTTGAAACCATAATGAAACTATATTGGAAGCATTGAACAAGAAGGTTCGGTTATTAATCGGATTACCGGTTAATTTGTTAATGGTTAGGGACTCGTACTTAATGACAAATAAAATAAAATAATATTATTTTATTGGGCTTTTAAATAACTAAACTAACATTAAATAGAGACAAGACGGGTTTAAATCAAGAGTTCGATTTTGTAAAAAAAATGAATTGATAATAAAGTTTATAATAATGATAGTAATGGTAATAATAATTCTAAAAAGATATGTTAGATATATATATATATATATGTAAATATATATATATATATATATATATATATATATATATAAGATAATGATGATAATAATAATATTAATAATTATTAATACTAATATAGTATAATACTAATAATAATAGTTAAAGAATAACGATCTTAGTATTAATTAAAATGTTGTTGATAATAATAATAATAATAATAATAATAATAATAATAATAATAATAATAATTAATATTTATAGTAAATAATGATACCGCCCTCGATGTCGGTTCGAGTTCTAAACGAGTTCAAAAAATAAATACAATAATATTATTGCTAATAATAAAAGATAAAATATAATTTTAATAAATAATAATAATATGATCTTAAATAATAATAGTAACTTTAATATTTATAATAATAATGATAATAGCAATAACATTAACAATAATACTAATACTAATAATTAGAATTTATAATGATATACATTTTTTTATAAAAAGTTAATAATAATAATAATAAGTATAATAATAATAATAATTGTTATAAATAATGAGTTTTATATGTTTAATAGTTTTATACTAATTATACAATTTTTAACCATGATAACACAAAATCGGTTTAGGAGGAGACTCGAACCCGAGACCTCTTGTCTAACAACTAACGTACAAACTAACCAAGCCAAGATAACCATTTCCCGATCGTTTATCTTTTCCCAAATCAAAACAACTCCACACGAAAACTAACAATATCAAAACCCAAATTAACTTTACCTATTAACTGTTCCCGAGCCGAAACTGCCAGAGACGAAGAAACGGAAGTCACCGAGGCCGATTCCGGCCACCTGAGGTGCGCCGGAAAACAACAGCAGAGAGAAAGAGAAGAGATAGGAGAGAGCCGGAGAGAGATGACGAGAGAGAGAAAGAGAGAGAGCCGAGAGAGAGAGGCAGCGAGAGAGATAGAGAGCTGCGGAAGGAGTGGTCGGCGGCTGGTTTTCCGGTCGCCAGACAACGAAAACGAAGGGGAAAGGGGGAGCGGGTGGCTGGGGTTTCGGACCAGAGGGAGGTGGGTATTGGTGGCGGTGTGTCGGAGGTGGTGGGGTGTCGCCGGACCGCTTGAGCTCGCCGGAAAAATGGCCAAGGGAGGGTGGCGGCGGCTGTGTGTTGTGTGAATGTGTTGGAGGTGGTGGCCGGAGGTGGCGGTGCTCGCCGGAGGCGGCGGCGGCGGCCGAGACAAGAGAGAAAGAGATGAGGCTTGATGTTTATGTTTATGTTTATGTTAGGGTTAGGTTTGTGTTGGTGGTATAGTAGACATATTTTCATAACAGCCCCCTCAAGTTTCAATGAATGTTTAAACGAGCTTAAAGGTTTGTACAACTCATAACGACTTTACGAAAATCGTTTTGAACTCCTTATGTTTTCTTAACGACACTAAAATATGACAAACATCGATATTATTTGAGATCGATGTCTATTATAATATTATATAATAAATAAATAAGGTTCTAAAGTGTTGAGTTGGGTATACGTATTAAAATTTTACAAAAACGAATATAATTCGCGATCTGAAATTTGACGAATGTCACAGTATCCCCAACTTTTTAGAAATTTTGTCCCGAAATTAAAATAAACTTAAAGAAAAAGTAATTATTAACTAATATTGTCTTTAGTAAGATACTTGCATGAACAAATTTTAAGCAAAAGAATAACATCAAAACCTAGCATGACTCGAAGAACGCTACAAATGAGAAACATGATAAAGGCACTTATATATAGGAAGTACCAGCGGCGTATCCACCATGCCTTTATCACGATTTGTATTTCCATCATTTTTCTGCCATCATCCTCGAGTCTGAGTTATCGCACACAAGTGTAATTACTATGGCTTCCATACGGGGATTTCGATAATTAAGTGTGCACCCATAATTATTTAGATCGTCGTATGGTCCACATGGTTTGTTCCATTGTGTGGTTTAAGAGACATATTTATTTTGAAATCTTTAAATAATAGATGAGTAAATAATTTTGTTGAATTTTATCAATATTGACAAAACAGTACTAGCGGTTGAGAATTTCGGGATTGACTTTTTAAATAAGTAGGAAAAGGGATACATAAATGAAACAATTTAAGGTATTAAAGTATAACCAAGGTGAAAATAACTATTTTGGTTTAAATAAGTAAAGACGATCGAATAAATAAAAATCTAGGGTAAACAATTACGAGACAAGGATTGAAGTCAGATGTCTTCAGCGTGAAGGAATAAGTACATCATCAAGATCCATGGTTTAAAGTCGGTCACTAAATTAGTATAAAATCTGGTGAGTGAAATTTTAATAATGAGGGCCCTGATAGAAGGAAATGAGAAATCCGGTAAATGAAACGGGAATCCGAAAAGTGAAATTGAGAAATCTGATAGGTGTAAATAAGGATCCCAAAAGTGAGTACATGAGGTCGGGGTAAACAACGTTTACAATTAATAATAATGTCGTACAATGAGTTTCATACGTGTACAAGCTTGAGGTTATAGGTAAGTGAGAATACAATTTTGTGAAGTCACGAGAATGAGGTGAGTTTCTTTGGGGTGACGCATACGTGCATCAATATAAATAAAATAGTATTTAGTTAACAACCAAAACCATCGAAGAAATGTGATAAAACTTGAATACGACCACTATTGTGAAACCATTTATATAATCGTCATTATAATAACGGTTTCTAATAGCGCCAAAACTTGTAGACAGCCACACATAAGCCGTTAATAGATTAGATAAAATGATATAGAATAACGTATAGAATCGCGTTTACATAAATGCCCAAATAGAGATAACATAGTCATGAAAATATCGTTTAAAGATAAACGAGATTTTGGCGAAGTTAAGGTTTTGAAAGTATTACACAAATTGTTATTAAATAGTTTGCATTTGGTCACGAAAATCAAACACAACAATGAAATCTCATGTGCAAAATATTGTCATCGAAACATCTCATCAAATGAAAATAAAATCTCAAAATTGTGAGACTCGAATTTAATGACTAAATATGTAAATCGCGTAACGTATAATAGACTAAAACTGAAAATGAGGTCTTAAGTAAGGCAGTTTTATTGTTTCTAAGAAATGTACACAATAACGAAGCATCGCGGTAACGGATTGTTATGGAAATATTTAAATCATTATTGAATGTAAATCTTGTAACCCAGATTGTTAAAAGAGTTTGTATACATAAAGCGGTTGTGATAAAAAAAAGTATTTATAAAGTAATGCTTGCGATAATAAAAAGTAATAGTTTGCGTAAATCGTTATTGAGCAAAAATTTGTGTAACAATATAAATATTTATAAAGGCGTCCCAAGATTTGCAAAGCCATGGTCATTGAGTTTATGCAATATGAGAAAAGTTGTAATTTATTACTAAATAAATTTCCGCATTCAACATTCAATATGAAACCTCGATTTTTAAAGTTATTAAGAGATTTATCACCTTAGGTGACAATATTTATAATCTTGAAGTCATACATATAATCGTTTAATAACCCTTAAATACAATTCCTCATAATAAAATTTTGTTGTCATGACAATACCATATATATGTATATATATTTTTAAAAAAATGCTTCATAAAATACGAGCATGGCACGTAAACCATTATTATCATTTTTATTTTATATTTTTTTATATAATTTAAAAGTAATTATTTAAACACATGAGATTGTTATACGTACACTAGTTGTATATATATATATATATATATATACAAAAAAACAAAATTAGGGAAAAATGAAGCTCGTGTGTGTATGGAGGGGTCTTAGGCTTCGTACGGTGAACGGGTTGGAAATTTTAGTAGTAAGTGAGAGTGTTTAGGTCGGCTTGGGTAGTTGAGTTTTTTTTTCTTGAATTGAATCGATGGGGTTTGTTGAGTTTAGGTCTTTTGAGTGGGTTAAGCTTGGATGATTTGTGTGAGTAGTGGTTGGGCTATTAGGATGATGCTTGCTTATTTGAGTTCGGGTAAGTTGATGGGTTGGGTAATTAGTCGACCTTGACTAGTTTGGGTTTAGATTCGGTTTATGGTTTATACATGTATTTAGTAAGGATTGTTTGGGTTTCTATTTTGATATCAAACTCTATGGTTGGATGTGAACGGTGTGGCGATATGGTTTGGTGAATTGACATAGCATGGGTCGAAGGATTTGAGTCATAGTTGGGTAAGCTTTGGTTATCGTATGTTCAAGGTATTTTGTGGG
This sequence comes from Bidens hawaiensis, assembly GCF_021521415.1. NCBI lineage: Eukaryota > Viridiplantae > Streptophyta > Magnoliopsida > Asterales > Asteraceae > Bidens > Bidens hawaiensis. The sequence goes on along the minus strand of NW_027506373.1, from coordinate 26,997 downwards.
TGTGTTTGTCGTGTCCTTGAAGTATTTGGATAGTGAGTTTGACAGGTTTTCGTGGCGTAGAAGTGTTGGAAGTTAGGGCCTTTTGTTTGGTTGATTTTTTTTTTTTGTGTATCTTAGACTTGCATGGGGTTTGGGTAGATGAGGGTATACTTTTGGATGTTTAGGTTTCGTTCATATTGAGGAAAGATTTGAGTGTGCGGGAAAACTTTTGAAGTGTAAGGATTGTTCGATTTAAGGCGCTAGTTTGAGATGGGATACGGGTGTTTGGAAACTTGTGGTTGCGTTTAGAGAAATTTTGACTAATAGTAGGTATTAAATTGAAAATATCATAATTTATAAATAATGTTTGAAATGTCCATGAAAATTTTGATAATTAAAATTACATGTTAATATATATATGAATATATATTTTATATAAAAAGAATTTTTTTTTGAGATTCGAGCGTGTGAATCATACAAATTTTTTTTTATAAAGATTAAATAAATTTATTTATTTATTGCTTATGAGGAAATTTAAAATACGTAAATTGAATGTTAAAATTTGTTATGAGGTTTCAATATTAAATGATGAATGTCGTATTTGGGAAAACAAAGTTGCGAAATGAAATTTTTTTATCAAGTTCGTTATTTAATCTCGTGTAACAAAAATATCATGGTAAGTTAAATGACCGTCATTGTAAATCGAGAAATCATAAGTAAACGATTTTGATCTTTAAAGTAAAATTTCTATGAAGTTTTGCATGAGAGATTCAAGAAGATTACAAACTATAAGTTTGTGACTTTCTTGAAATATCATGACAAAACTATCATAAGAATTTTAAAACGCGTAAAATCGTATGATGTAATTTTTTTTATTTGCGAAAATTTATAACGAACCAAATATTGCATGATGAAAGTTGTTATGAAAATAAATTTGGGTAGTGAAGATTTTACCACGTGTATTATATAATATAGTATAATTAAAAAAATGTCGTGAGAAGTATAAACAATTAAAATTTTGAAATGATCGTCCGAAATAAACGGAATAGTTATAAAAATATTTTTTTATAAACTTTTTGTACCAGGACTTTAAAGACAATTTAAAGTTTATACAAAAGAAAATTTACTTGAAAAGTTGAGGTGAAATTTATTATACAACCTTCTTAATATGATGAAATTTATATAATAAGATTTTTGCTTGTAAATCGTCTTAATGAAAATAAATGGCATATTAAAAATTATTATGAATAGATCCAACTCTATATATACAGATATTTATTTATTTATTTTCCTTTTTATAACGAAGAGATTTTAATGAACGAAATTGCAATAAAAATCCTTGTGAAATCAAAATGGGAAAATTGGTGTAAAACTTTACCATAAAAAATCGAGATATAAAAGAGTTATTAACAAAAAGAAAAAATATAACATTTATAAATGAAGACTTATGATAAGAATTTATAACAAAATAAAGGAAAATTGGTTTAAATTCTTGAAACTTAATAATAATGTTTTAAGATTTAAAGGCGGAAAATCGTGCATGAAACACCATGACTTGATATTCCGACACTAAAAACCTTTATTACATAAATACCATGTTGGAGTCTAAACATGTGCACGTACCACCGCGACTTTTTCATGTTTTAGACTCAAATAACAATGATAACACAATAAATCGAGATACAACGTCATGCCAAAACACTAGTCCACGAAATCACCGTAGTCCTATTGTTTTAACACCAAAAATTAGGATGGCGAGCGGAACGCTCACATTCGACTACTTAAAGTGGTCATCTCATATGAGACAATCTTTAAGGAGATTTGAAACAACGGGATCCAAGTTAAGCTCGTGATCTATAAAACACAATAAAAACTAACGTTTTTGCGTTTTAAGGTAAGGATACCTTGGAGTACTATGAAAATGTGTGTATGTGTATATTTATGATTTGATAAAATAAATAAGTATATAAATAAACAAGTGCATTGAACAATCAAGTAGGGTAAACACGTATAAGAACCCTAAAGTAAAGACTATACTAGGTCGTCACGTCTAACCACCTATCTTATAGTCTTGTGGCTCTGATACCAATCTGTCACACCCCGACCAAAGGCGGCGGAACATGCCGGGGTGCAACGTGATTTGGACAAATACACAAGACACTATTTAAAGTGACAATATTTATTCAACTCATTTTATTTCAACAAATCAATAACAACACATCTCGTTCATATAAACAAATAGCAGTCATGTTGTTTGTTTTACTAAAACCCTAATAGCCTTGGTAACGTTTTCCGTCAAGCACTCGAGTCAACAATAGTCAAACCTGTAACATTTCATAAAATAAGGTTTGTCAACACAAAGGTTGGTGAGCAATTCATAATTTTGAGCATATAAGTATATAGTAGTAAAAAGCCACAAAACTTGTATACAAAACAATAAATAAAAGCGAAAACTTGGATAAAGTGACAATCGCTAATAGAATTACGTTAGCGCCAACTAGCTACAAAAGGTTGCCAATTAGTTTAGGATTTAATAGAATATCGTTAATTGCATTACGTTAACGACACCGTGCTATAAGAGAAAACCAGATAGATCATGGATTTATAGACTTCCCCATGACTGAAAGCGATAAACACATAGGCACATAGCATGTAAGCATAGAACACCAAATCAAGCAATTATTCAAGTAAAGTATACAATCACGTTTGTGGGTTTAAAGATTCAAGTAATTGAAACATTTAGTTTGATAAGTATGAAATGTCACCCCAAAACGGAAGATGAAAAAAGGGGTATGAAAGTACTCACCTCGATTGATGAATTGAGAAACTAATAAGTGATCGACAAATAGAAAGCTTGTAAACGAAACGAACGAATCCGACTTGTAACGATGAATACCTTAGCTAAAATAAATAATGTAATATATATTAATGAACTTGAAACCATAATGAAACTATATTGGAAGCATTGAACAAGAAGGTTCGGTAATTAATCGGATTACCGGTTAATTTGTTAATGGTTAGGGACTCGTACTTAATGACAAATAAAATAAAATAATATTATTTTATTGGGCTTTTAAATAACTAAACCAACATTAAATAGAGACAAGACGGGTTTAAATCAAGAGTTCGATTTTGTAAAAAAAATGAATTGATAATAAAGTTTATAATAATGATAGTAATGGTAATAATAATTCTAAAAAGATATGTTAGATATATATATATATATATATATGTAAATATATATATATAAGATAATGATGATAATAATAATAATTATTATTATTAATACTAATATAGTATAATACTAATAATAATAGTTAAAGAATAACGATCTTAGTATTAATTAAAATGTTGTTGATAATAATAATAATAATAATAATAATAATTAATATTGATAGTAAATAATGATACCTCCCTCGATGTCGGTTCGAGTTTTAAACGAGTTCACAAAATAAATACAATAATATTATTGCTGATAATAAAAGATAAAATATAATTTTAATAAATAATAATAATATGATCATAAATAATAATAGTAACTTTAATATTTATAATAATAATGATAACAGCAATAACATTAACAATAATACTAATACTAATAATTAGAATTTATAATTATATACATTTTTTTATAAAAAGTTAATAATAATAATAATAATTATAATTATAATTATAATTATAATTATAATTATAATTATAATAATTGTTATAAATAATGTGTTTTATATATTTAATAGTTTTATACTAATTATACAATTTTTAACCATGATAACACAAAATCAGTTTAGGAGGAGACTCAAACCCGAGACCTCTAGTCTAACAACTAACGTACAAACTAACCAAGCCAAGATAACCATTTCCCGATCGTTTATCTTTTCCCAAATCAAAACAACTCCACACGAAAACTAATAATATCAAACCCAAATTAACTTTACCTATTAACTGTTCCCGAGCCGAAACTGCCAGAGACGAAGAAACGGAAGTCACCGAGGCAGATTCCGGCCACCTGAGGTGCGCTGGAAAACAACAGCAGAGAGAAAGAGAAGAGATAGGAGAGAGCCGAAGAGAGATAACGAGTAAGAGAGAGAGATAGAGAGAGAGAGAGAGCGACTGAGAGAGAGAGCCGAGAGAGAGAGGCAGCGAGAGAGATATAGAGCTGCGGAAGGAGTGGGCGGCAGCCGTTTTTCCGGTCACCGGAAAGCGAAAACGAAGGGGAAAGGGGGAGCGGGTGGCTGGGGTTTCGGACCAGAGGGAGGTGGGTATTGGTGGCGGTGTGTCGGAGGTGGTGGGGTGTCGCCGGACCTCTTGAGCTCGCCGGGAAAACGGCCAAGGGAGGGTGGCGGCGGCTGTGTGTTGTGTGAGTGTGTTGGAGGTGGTGGCCGGAGGTGGCGGTGCTCGCCGGAGGCGGCCGGGACAAGAGAGAAAGAGATGAGGCTTGATGTTTATGTTAGGGTTAGGTTTGTGTTGGTGGTATATGTAGGCATATCTTCATAACAGCCCCCTCAAGTTTCAATGAATGTTTAAACGAGCTTAAAGGTTTGTACAACTCGTAACGACTTTACGAAAATCGTTTTGAACTCCTTATGTTTTCTTAACGACACTAAAATATGACAAACATCGATATTATTTGAGATCGATATCTATTATAATATTATATAATAAATAAATAAGGTTCTAAAGTGTTGAGTTGGGTATACGTATTAAAAGTTTACAAAAACGAATATAATTCGCGATCTGGAATTTGACGAATGTCACATTATATATGGTGGGCCAGAAGAATCCTGCATCAAATACTTTTCTGACCGTAGTGGCGGTACCGTGGTGTCCACCAGTAGGTCCTTCATGACAGTGTTTGAGAATATCTAAGGCCTCCTTTCCCTCTACACACCTACGAACAACCTGATCGGCCCCTATCCTAAACAAGTATGGATCTTCCCAGAAGTAGAACTTAAAGTCGGAGAAGAATTTCTTCCGTTGTTGATGAGTTAGCCCTTTTCTTAAAATTCTACAAGCCAGATAGTTTGCGAAGTCGGAAAACCAAGGATTTTCATCCTTTTCCTGCATGACTGCTTGGATATGCATGAGAATTTCATCTGGAAAATTATCATCGATAATTTCTTTGTGAAGTTCTTCTGAAGCTGGGCATTCTAAGCGTGAAAGATGGTCTGCGGCGACATTCTCTGCTCCCTTTTTGTCCTTGACTTCACTGTCAAATTTTTGGAGTAGTAGGATCCATCGGATGAGTCTGGGTTTTGCATCTTGTTTGTTGAAGAGGTATCTTATGGCGGCATGGTCCGTGTATACTATGGTTTTGGAAAGAACTAGGTAGGATCTAAATTTTTCAAAGGCGAAAACTACTGCTAATAACTCTTTTTCTGTTGTGGTGTAGTTTTCTTGTGCATCGTTAAGAGTTTTACTGGCATAGTAAATTGGGTGAAAGTGTTTTTCTTTGTGTTGTCCAAGTACGGCTCCAACTGCAAAGTCACTTGCATCGCACATGATTTCGAATGGAAGGGTCCAATCGGGAGTAATCATGATCGGTGCGTTGACAAGTTTGTCTTTTAATATGTTGAATGATTCAACACATTCTTCAGAGAAGACAAATGGTGCGTCTTTCTCCAGAAGTTTGGTCATAGGTCTAGCAATTTTTGAGAAGTCTTTTATGAAGCGGCAGTAGAAACCTATGGGACCTAGAAAACTTCTAATGACTGTGACTGAAGTTGGTGGTGGAAGTTTGGATATGGTTTCTATTTTGGCCCTATCAACTTCAAGTCCTGCTTGGGATATCTTGTGACCGAGAACAATGCCTTCCTTTACCATAAAGTGGCATTTTTCCCAGTTGAGCACTAGATTCACTTCTTCACACCTAGCTAACATTTTGTCTAGGTTTTTCAGACAATGATCGAAGGAGTCTTCGAAGACTGAGAAGTCATCCATGAAGACTTCCATAGAGTTTTCGATCATTTCATGAAAGATGGCCACCATGCAACGTTGGAAGGTGGCTGGAGCATTACATAGTCCAAATGGCATTCTTCGGTAGGCGAAGGTTCCGTATGGACATGTAAAGGTGGTTTTCTCCTGATATTCAGGAGCAATGGGAATTTGGAAATATCCGGAGAATCCGTCAAGAAAACAGTAGAACATTTTTCCAGATAACCGATCAAGCATTTGATCGATGAAAGGAAGTGGAAAATGATCTTTTCTTGTGGCGTCATTAAGCTTCCGGTAATCAATGCAAACTCGCCAGCCTGTGACGGTCCTCATTGGTATTATTTCGTCTGTCTCGTTCATTACTGCTGTCATTCCTCCCTTCTTGGGTACTACTTAAACGGGACTTACCCAAGGTGAATCCGAGATCGGGTAGATTAATCCGGCATCAAGTAGTTTGATTACTTCCTTCTTCACCACATCTTGCATGTTTGGATTGAGACGTCTTTGCTGTTGGACCACTGGTTTGTATTCTTCTTCCATGAGAATTTTGTGAGTACAAAAGGAGGGACCGATGCCCATTATATCCATGATCTTCCATGCGATAGCCTTCTTATGGTTTTTGAGAACCTTAAGAAGTTCGTCTTTCTCTTCTTTAGAAAGGTGAGATGAAATAATTACTGAGAGTTGAGAGTCTTTTTCTAGAAAGGCGTATTCGATATGGCTTGGTAGTTCTTTTAACTCTAAGGCTGGTGGTTCTTCGATTGATGGTTTTGATTTTTCATTACATTTGGTGATTTCATATACTACTTCTGATGCTTCCTGATAGTCATCATTGAGATTTTCGTTTTCTAAATTGGGTTTGGTAATAGTGTCAGTTAAGATTTGCGTTTCTAATGAGGTATTAATGGAAGATTTCCGCACATAGCAACTCACGATAGAATCAATGATGTCGACACAGTATAATGTGTCATCGTGATGTTGCGGATATTGCATGGATTTTCCTATGTCAAAAGTGACTGCCTCGTCATTGACCCTGAGAGTGAGTTTGCCAGTGTAATAATCAATAATAGCCTTTGCGGTGGCTAAAAAGGGTCTTCCTAAAATCAGAGGTACACTTTTGTCTTCCTCCATGTCTAGAATCACAAAAACTACTGGGAAAACAAATTTGTCAATTTTGACAAGCATGTTTTCAACAATGCCCCGGGGATATTTAACAGATCGGTCAGCTAATTGAATGCTAATGCGGGTGGGCTTTGGTTCTCATATCCCTAGTTTTGCAAAAACCGCATAAGACATTAAATTAATACAAGCTCCTAGGTCAATCAGGGCATTGCTAACAGACAAATTTACTATGAGACAAGGGATAGTAAAACTCCCTGGATCGGTCATTTTTGGCGGCAGCTTGCTTTGGAGGACAGTTGAACATTCTTTACTCAAGGTGACATGCGAGAGCTTCTCCAGCTTCCTTTTGTTGGTCAGCACTTCTTTGAGAAACTTTGCATAGTTCGGCATTTGAGCAATGACATCGACGAAAGGGATGTTGATGTGGAGTTGTTTGAAGAGTTCTAAAAACTTCCCGTACTGAGCTTCCAATCTCTCCTGTTTCAGCCGTCCAGGGTATGGAATAGGTGAAACATAAGTTCGGACTGGTTCCTTAGGTTGTACGGTGCCTGTCGGGATCAGTCTTTCCTGCGCTTTCTCAGGGGATTCCTTCTCCATAACTGGTTCTGAAGTTTGTGAGGCAATAGTGGTTGTGCCACTTCTTAATGTAACAGCGTTGGCTGCTGCATTTGGGTTTGTTATTGTGTTGCTTGGAAGAGCGCCGGGTGGTCGTTCGGATAATTGTCAGGCTATTTGTCCGATTTGAGTTTCTAGGTTCTGAAGTGATGGTTGTTGTCACACCCTCAAAATCCACTAACGGAGTTTTACCGTCAGAGTGTGTGAACTAACAGGATCAGAATCATTAGTTATAATCAAACACCATATTCAAAGTTTTTAAACCACGAATATTAAAGTTTAAATAAGTGCGGAAGCGTAAATCATAAACCAAGTGTTGCGTCACGCAGGACGACTTAAAACCCAATTAATAAAAGTTTAAAAACAAGTTTTCAAAACGATAGTGTTCAATGAAATGCATGTTCCTATACCGCGCGCCAGCCTCGGCTACCTGAGAATAACATACTAAAAGTGTCAACATAGGGTTGGTGAGTTCACATATATATATAAACAAAACGTTTGCGTTTAAGTGTTTGCGTTTGCGTTACCAGATAATGTTAAGTCAATTTATATATCAATAGGTAGCTAACCTATCAACAAGTATTACTAAGTGTACGACACCGAAGCTGACTGTTTATCAATTTCCTTGCCACCATGTCAACCACGACCATGGTAATGTGTTAGCCAAAATTACACCCACTCTACCTACAGTCGAGTTTAGAGTTGGGTGGGGTTTGTCAAACCCAGTAGTACTACTCAACAGTGAATCGCTATTATACAAATATTAACCGGTTTGATGTTATGAAGGACTTTGGTTGGTTTGTTTGCCACTTAGCCTTACAAGGGATATATAAAAACTAAACAAAATCTACAGCGTTGGAGTATGTTATCTCCCCCAAATAAAAGCGTTTAAAAAAGTAAAAGGGGACCGTGAAACTCACTGTTTGCAAAGAATTCAAAAACAAATCCGAGAGATGCGCGTCAAAGAAAATCCTCACTAGTGCTCTAAAACAAAAATGAGATTCTCTAAGTATTTAAACTACTATTGAGTCTCTAGACTCGGCACATAATACCTATGCATGAGATATGTTTCGTGTTTCGTTTGTGAATTATGTGTGACTCGACAAACACATTGGTGACATGTTACATGTGTATACAACTACTTAAACATCAAATACTAACATTGTACATTACTAGTAAATTATCTCCCCACAAGGGCAATTTAGTCAAAACATGACAATTATCTATTAACAAACACGTTTCATGTATTTTCACATAGTTCAACAGCTAGTTTTACCAAGACAGATTTCTACTTGAAAGATTACTCTATTCAACAGATAATAACATAACAATTGTTGGTACATAGATGTCAGTAGTTCATATGTATAAAGTCTGTAATCGAGTCTGTAATATTGTTTATGTAATTGTTTGTGTAACAGCGAAGTTGTTGACAAGTTCGCTTAGGCGAACTTGTTAACCAAGCGAAGTTGTTGACAAGTTCGCCCAGGCGAACTTGTTCAACGAGCGAAGTTATTGACAACTTCGCCTGTGGCGAAGTTGTCGTGTATTTAAGTAAACCTACGGGTTACTGTTTCAGGAGTTGGTCATTTTAGGTTTTGGTTGATCGAGTTCAGTTACGTGTGAGTCTATTGACGTGAGTCTGTAAGCATCTCGGTGTTAGTTATCAATATAACGTGTGGTTGTTCGTATTGTGTGTACGTGTGTTCGTGAGCTAATATTCTACGTCCGTAACGATCTACACAGGGATTCCGCACCTGTGTATATCGGGATATCTCGTGTAAGATCCGTCCAGGAACCTACAACAATTAATTCACCAAAAATCGTCACAAAAGCACACATGAGTTAGGTTTCCAGAACTATTTTTATTGTATTTTTATTCCACATAGTTTTCTCACAAAGACCAAAACATTACAGTAAACTCACAGCAGTCAAAATCGTGCGCAAGGTTTCCAGAACTATTTTTATTGTATTTTTATTCCACAAAGTTTTCTCACAAAGACCAAAACATTACAGTAAACTCACAGCAGTCAAAATCGTGCGCAACAGAATGATATTTGTTATTCCCGTTAAATGGTAAATTCAATTAATGCAAGACCAATTGGGTTAGATTCTTAACTCAATATGTTAACTTCCAGAAGTGGAACTAACCCATTTGGTCTTGTAGTTTATGAGATATGATAATTTCAAAACAGCCTAACAGCAGACCTCACAATTGTCACACCCCAACCAAAGGCGGCGGAACATGCCGGGGTGCAACGTGATTGGACAAATACACAAGACACTATTTAAAGTGACAATATTTATTCAACTCAATTTATTTCAACAAATCAATAACAACACATCTCGTTCATATAAACAAATAGCATTCATATTGTTCGTTTTACTAATACCCTAATAGTCTTGGTAACGTTTTCCAACAAGCACTCGAGTCAACAAATGTCAAACCTGTAACATTTCATAAAATAGAGTTTGTCAACACAAAGGTTGGTGAGCAATTCATAAGTTTGATCATATAAGTGTATAGTATGAAAATCCACAAAACTTGTATACAAAACAATAAATAAGAGCTATAGACTGGAGTAAATAGTTATCGCTAAACAAGTTAGCGGCACCTAGCTATTGGCAATTAGTCTAGGATTTTATGACAGTTGCTAACAAGCTTACATTAGCACCACCTAGCTACAAGGGGATGCCGAGTAGTCTAGGATTTATAGTTGTCGCTAATAGCATACGTTAACGACACCTTGCCATTTGCCAAATGGTATAGGATTTATAGTTTCACCATCCAAAAGCTGTAAACACATAGTTAAATAAGCATACAACACCAAATCGAGCAATTATTTAAGTAAGGTATACAATCACGTTTGTGGGTTTAAGATGCAAGTAATTAAAGCATTTAGTTTGATAAATGTCACCCCAAAACGAAAGATAAAAAAAGGGGTATGAAAGTACTCACCTCGACTGATGAACCGAGAAATAAATAGATAAATAAATGAAGCTCGAACGGTAAATGAAAGATCCGACTTGAAACGATAAACACCTTACCTAAAATAAATAACGTAATATATATTAATGAACTTGAAACCAAAATGAAATTATATTGGAAACATTGGACGAGAAGGTTCGGTTGTAAATCGGATTATCGGTTAATTTGTTAATGATTAGGGACTCGTACATAATTAATAATAAAATATTATTTTATTGGGCTTTGAAATAGCTAAACCAATATTAAAAGAAAAAAAGACGGGTTTAAATCACGAGTTCGGTTTTATGAAAATGAATTTATAATGAAGCTTATAATAATATTATTTATGATGATGATAGTAATGATAATAATAATTTTAAAAGAAGTGTTTCATATATAGATATATAGATATGTACGATATGACGTAAAATAATAACCGTACTTATTATTAATAAATAGTTAGAGAATAAAGATCTTAATATTAATAAAGATGTTGTTGGTAAAAAAATAATTATTATAATAATAATTATTGATAGTAAATAACGATATTATACTCGATGTCGGTTTGATTTCTAAACGAATTCATAATATACTATAATGATATTATTGCTAGTAATTAATGATAAAATATGATTTTTAATAAATAATAATAATATGACATTTAATAATATTAATAACAATTTTAATATTTATAATAATAATAATAATCTTGTTAATAATAGTTTTAACTTCAATATTTGTAATAATAATGGTAATAATAATATTAATAATAAATACCTATAATAGTAAACTCAACATATTAATACTAATAATAGTTTTTATGTAGTAATATTAGTACTAATAATAACCCTTATTTGTTAAGTATAAGATTAATACCAAAATCGGTCTTAGGATGAGACGTGAACCCGAGACTCTAGTTTAATGACTAACGTATAACCCAAAACGAAACCAAGATAACAATTGTCAATTAAACCCATAAGAAACTTGATATATCTATTATCCGATCGTTCACCTTTTACCCGATTCAAAACAACTCAATACCCAAATTAACCCTTTTCAAATTATATGACCAACAATATAACCGATTTTTAACGGTTTAAAACCGACAATCTCTATACGAATACAAAAATACTAAAACTCGAATTAACTTTACCTATTATATGTTCACGAGTCGTGGTTCTGTTTCGGGAAGGAACCGAGTCGAGACTGCCAGAGATTTGAAGACGACAGCCGGAGAGGGAGAGAGAGCAGGGAGAGAGATGGTGCGAGAGAGAGAGGCAGAGAGAGAGAGAGCTGCCGTGAGAGAGAGGGAGAGGGAGAGAGAGCTGCCGTGAGAGAGGGAGAGAGACACGGCGGGAGAGCGAAAGAGAAAGAGAGTGCCGAGAGAGAGACACACGACGAGAGAGAGAAAGGCAAGCACCACGTCCACGGCGGAGCTAGGGGGTCGCCGGAAAAACGAACCGAAGGGGAAATAGGGCTGCCGGAACGCGAGGGGTGGTGGTGTTGGCCGGCAAAGGTGGCTGCGGCGATGGAAACAAGGGTTGCGGCTGGGGTTGGTGCGTCGGAGGGGTGGCCGGCAGGGGTGGTGCTCGCCGGAGACGGCGAATGCGGCTGTGTTGTGTTTCTGTGTGTTGGAGGTGATGGCCGAAGGTGGGGTTGGTGCTCGCCGGAGGTCCGATGTCGCCTGAAAACGGCAAGAATGGAAGGGGGCGGCTGGTGATAAATGGTAGGTTTAGGGTTTGTGTTGGTTTATAGTTAATATATATATGTATTACATATTTTCAGAACAGGTCCTCCAAGTTTGGTATGCTGTTTAAAACAAGTTTAAAGGTTCTCAAAGTTTATAACAACTTAACGAAAATCATTTCGAACCATTTATGTTTTTTTCTTAACGACACTATAATATGACGAACACCGATTTATTTATGATCGAGGGATATAATAATATTATATGATAATTAAATAAGGTTCTAAATTGTTGAGTTGAGTTCACGTATTAAAAGTTTACAAAAACAAACATAAATCGAGATTCGAATTTTGACGAATGTCACAACAATTCAGACTTGCACTTCAGTTTTGTAAAATAATAAAAGTTAACTTTTACACGTCCAAAAATTACAAACTTGGACTTTTTAGAAACTCTACTCAACCTAGTACACTGTAGTGTTAATAATTTCGACCAATTACAACATTAACATTCATTTACAGTCGTCTAGACATAAATTTTAACAATATGTCCAGTACCAGTTTACATCAAAACTCAACATAACAACAATCTATGAATCATAATCCATGCATATAACACTCTAGACACAAGATTAACCAACCATGCATATCAATTTCACATTACACACATAGTTAGGGTTTTTCTTGAAAGTTTAAAATCAAAGAACAAGTGATTAACAAGCAACAATAACACAACTAGTTATCAATTTCATTAGTAATTCATCATCAAGCATATAATCAAACCCTAACTCATCTTAATCATCAATTTTCGAGAATTAGGGTTTTGATTAACCCATTCAATACCAAAATTTAACACATAGAATGCATAGAGGAGTTGTTAATTACCTACTAGCACCTTAATTCTTCAACAAAACTTAAAAAAGGTTGTATGTATGTGTGTGTGATGTGACGGCAGCCAAGGGGGGAAGAGAGGGAGAGAGCCGATCGGTTCTTGGGAGGGGGAGGGAGTGTAGGGTTTTGTTAATTATTATAATAATAATATGTTACACAATGGTCCCTCTACTTTTATTTATTAATTTTCTAGTGTAAAAAATTAGTTCTTGCTTCTTGTGTTTAGCATTACACATAACATATCAAGTAACATATATGTTAACACATAATTATCACGTATTTGTTGTTTTGATGTTTGTCATTTGTTCACCAATGGTTTGAGTAGACTCGTGTGCGTTTCGGTGCAATCCCGAAAGACTACATGTGTAGTGATTGTCAAGCGTCATTTAAAAACCCTAGTTTAAATGTAATGAGATGTGCGTTATAGATCAAGTGATCTTAAGTTTGAATTGACGGAGTTTGGATTAACTGAGTTAACCTGAAATTGACGAGTGTCACAGTTGTTGACTTTTGAGATCGGCTTCATGTTTTAATAATACTCCGCTGATATCAACAGCTCTTGAGTCGGCCTTCTTCTCTGCTTCATTCGTTTTGGTCATGAGTTGGATTAACATTTCTTCAATCTTTGAGTATCTTGGGTTTTGATGGCTACTAGAAATTTGATCTTGAAATTGAGGTTTAGGCTGGAAAGGTTGATTCATCAGTCTCTTTTCGAATCCGGGTAAAGTTTGAGTGTTACCTCCGTCTTTCCAGCTGAAATTCGGGTGGTTTCTCCATCTTGGATTGTAGTTCTTGCTGAAAGCGTTGTTCTGTCGAGCGATGAAATCGACTTCTTCCATGGCCATGATGACTTGTTTATAGTCATTCGTCTTATGATTTCCTCCACAAGTGTCACAGGTGAGTCTGGTTTTTGATAGTTCGGCTTGAAGTTGTTCGAATTTTTTAGACAAGTCTTCAAGCTGTGCGGTGACAAAAGTGTTGGAATTAACGTGGGGTAGGTGATTTGGATCTTGGTGGGTTGTAAGCGAAACTCTTCTTTGCGGCCTTCTCCAGGATTTCAAATGCTTCGTTAGGTGATTTGGATCCCAGGTCTCCACCAGCGATCTGGTCGATGGCCTGTTTGTTTTGACAGAATTGTGCGTCAAAGAAAGTTTGTACTTGTAACCATACGCTCAGTCCATAGTGTGGGCATCTTCTTAGAAGACTTTTGTATCTTTCCCATGCTGAGTGTAACGATTCGTCATCATCGGTCCGGAATCCGGTAATGCTGGCTAGGTATTTGGCAGTTTTATCGGGCGAAAAATATTTGAGGAGAAACTGTTCAACCATCTGGTCCCAAGTGGTGATGGAGCCAGAGGAAATAGATTCTATCCATTCTAAGGCTTGGCCCCTTAGAGAGAAAAGAAAGAGTTTGAGTTTAATTTGATCGTCTGAACAGTTTTGGATTTTAAAAGTTCCGCAGATTCGTAGGAATCGAGATATGTGAGAAAGAGGGTCTTCGTCGAGGAGACCATGAAATTGAACTGAATTCTCCACCATATGAATGGTGCTAGATTTGATTTTGCAGTTTTCGGTGATTTCGGGTAGAGCCACTCCATTGTCGTAGCCTTCGAAAGTTGGCTTGTCATACTGGCTCATGTTCGGCTCATTGTTCTGGGCCGCCATTATTTCTTCGGTTTGATTTTCTCCTGATGTGTTGGCATCTACTGATTCGTCTTTGATTGCTTCGGCGGTTTTTGTAGTCCGTTTACGAGTTCGTCGACGAAAGAGTCGTTCCGGTTCAGAAATAGGAGAAACAAGCTCAGGCTCAGAAGTAGAGGACATACATGGGACTAAATCAAAATTGAACTAAAGTAAAAGTTAGCTAGAGTTAGTCTAAAAGGTTATTCTAATATTAAGCTACAAGTTAAGCTTAGCTATTTTAAACTAATGTCTAAATTAATTAAGCTAAAGTAAAGATAAATAAAGGTAAAAAGTAGGCTAGCCATAAAATTATATATATTTTAGTATTTAGTAAAAAAAATAAAATAAAATAAGATACAATAAAATAGAAGTTAAAAATTTGTACAATTATAAACAATGATTAAATTAAAACTTGGACTGTTCTTAGAAACGTACCGTGTATCCCCGGCAACGACGCCAAAAACTTGATGTGTGCTGCGCGTGTCGGTTAAAATATAAAAGGATGGGATGATTTGCTTTTGCACAAGATCGTGTTTTAAGTTTATAAAAGTGATTTCTACAAAGACTAAACACACACAAAATAGGCAAGTGTACCTATCGTATATGTAGAATAGTATTGGTAAGAACCAAGTATCGATCCATGGACACAAATGTTTCTAATGATAAATCGTTGTTTTATTTTAATCAGAGGTTTTAATCATTTTGGGATTGATTTTCGAACTTTTTATAAAATATAAATACTTATATATAATATATAGGTGACCAAGACAAGAGATTCTAACGAGTTGTTCAATTATGCGAAGGTTACCATCTAAGATCAAGAATCCACTCCATTTTAGCATTGATAATTGATGTATAAACATGTGGTAGACTTGCCGTAATAATATATGATAGATAGCTCCTTAAGCCTTAAGTGAGCATCTTTGGCACGAAGGAGGTAGCATGCGAATTTTAAAGTCCATCCTTTCTTAATGTCATGCCACCTCAATAATGTCAATTTAAGTTGGCAAGTAGTTTCGTAAAGTAGAAAGATTAGGATTGACTTCGATTTCTCAAATACCAATTCAAACAACTTCGGGTGGTTATGGTTAACACACACAACCTCCCCTTGGTTGATTTATGTAGGTTATAATTACGCATTCCATTAACATATGACTTCTTTAACTAATTTGATATCCTAAGCAAAGCCATTTTCGGATTACCAAGGTTTAGAGAAATACATCATAACTTATATCTCATCATTTCTAAGTACAATATAAGGATCCATGTTTCGATAATGTATCAAAGTATTTCTATTTTTCAAGAACATGAATCGATCATGAACGATTTCCAATGGGATTGACAACCACCAACTTTGAATTAGTGATTTAAGATGGTGAAACATTTCTCATCAAAAGATAATTGTAATATAACCATATACTTTACTAGACTAACCCACATGTTTTATATAATTATCAAGTAAAACAAAGCTTTTTCATAGATTTTAGATGATAAAAGGAGTTTAGCTCATAATGAGCATGATAATAAACATTAAGATGAATGATGATAACAAATACATGATTAAACTTAGAACAATCTAACCAAATGTAGATGAATCTTCCTCCTTAATGGTGATGATGATGGTTGATGGTGATGACCTCCAAGCCTTCAAACTCTTCACTAATTCTTCTATGTGAGTGTTAGTGTGTGTTTTTATAAGTGAAAACCGGATAGAACTCTTTTCAAGGCACACTTCTCAAATGACACAAGAGCCTCTATTTATAGGCTGTCTGGAGGTAGAATCATGGCCCCGTGCTTTCGTAGGCACGCCCCCGTGCTTTTTAATGACATGTGCTAATTATTTTTGTCGTTTCTGGAAGGTAAGCACGACCTCGTGCTTCCTGAGGCATGCCCCGTGCTTTTTAGTGACATGTGCTAATTAGTTTTGTCGTTTCTGGAAGGTAGGCACGGCCCCGTGCTTCCTGAGGTACGCCCCCGTGCTTTTTTGTGACATGTGCTAATTCTTTTTGTCATTTCTGAGAGGTAAGCACGGCCCCGTGCTTCCAAAAGCACGGCCCCGTGTCCAGCTGTTCACTATTTTGTCTTTTCTTGTAGATTTTTTTGTCTTTTCTGAAAAGTGACCAGAAGCACGGCCCCGTGCTTCCAAAAGCACAGCCCTGTGTTTCCCAAAAGCACAGCCCCGTGTTTCCAAAAGCACAACCCCATGTTTCCTGAAAGCACAGCCCCATGTTTCTTGAAAGCACAGCCCCATGTTTCCTGTAGCACAGCCCCATGTTTTGCTGTTTTCTTTGGTTTTTCTTTGTTTTTTAATTCGTTTCTTCGTTTGAGGCTTGGATTCACCTGAAAATACATTTTAACATGATAAGTAGTTATTTTAACTACATTATACGATAGAAGTTGCAGTTTTTAGAGATTATTTGATGCTAAAAAAATGTATATTTTTATATACATCATTGACGTATTTTCCCCCCATATTACAAGAAATATAGTTAGCACAGGTAGCAAGGAATTATAGCCACTCATGGAGTTATATGGTCGCAAGGTAGAGATTTATCAGGTTTAATTATTAATATATTGCAAACATTTTTAAACAAGGTTTATAAACTAAACACTCAGGTATTTATTATCCGAAAGGCTTTCCAAATAAATTAAATATTTTAATATTATAACTAAAGGTTTACAAACAAATTGTTGTTACAAAGTATATTAATATTTTATTATAAAATAAGACTTCCGCTAAATAACCCGCAAACTCTGATATATTTACAAAACAGGTACCAACTATTGGTCATACTCCTAGGCCCTAAGTCGGGTGTGACATAAAAAAATAAATAAATGTTATGACCTGTTTGTAACCTATTAAATTCGTGTCCTAACAAGTTAAATACTTGTACACTCCTAAATTCTTAAACCAAAAGCCATACTTACAAAAGACATTTCACTAATCCCGCCAAAACCCGATATTATATTTTTTTGTGTATGTTATGATTTGCCTCATTGGTTCTTTGTTTCAAGTATGTTATGTATTTTCGTCTTTTGTTTTTAGTATGTTATGGATTTGTGGTTTTTTGTTTCAAGTATGTTATGAATTATCTACTAATTAATACTTTCATGCTCGTTTTGAAAATTTTGGTTTCGTTACACACGTATTATTCATTGTGTCTTTATACACATTCCTTAACACCAAGTTAACCTGTTATTAAATAGGTCTGTGTTCGTGTTTGAAAAAAAATGACACGATTAGTTATCGTGTCGTGTTCCTGTTTAGCACATCAGGTCATCGTGTCTTATCATGGCGTGTCCAACATGTTATGACAGTCCTACTAGGAACTGGGATCTTTTTGTTGCGTTGGCAGATGCTCTAAAGGTTGCCAAGCAATGGTCGTGCGGTGAGTGCATGTCTTTATAGTCCGTCGGTCGGTCCTGTCACCATGTGGACAAGGTTATCAAGTTCAAAGTTGTTACAAGAGGTGTGGAAGACTTCCTTGTGGGGATCCCTAAGCCACAACTTTCAATAGATGTAGTTGCTTTGGGGCGGGATAGTGTTGGACGCGACCCTCCTTGACCGTATTTTCGCACTTCTGTTAAAGACAGTAAAAAACATCCCACATAGCTATCGCATGGAATTTGCCCATGCCTTATCTGTTTCATTGTGCAGGGTGGTGTCTAGGCCAGAGTCCATTGAAGCGTGGGTCAAACATTTAATATTACCCTGTTGCACATTACAAGTTTTCAAGCTCTCTAACCGACATGGGCATAGGTTGGGGAATAGGAAATCCTTACAATGCGTTTCTATTCGGCAGGCCCTGACAACTTGGGGTGATGGAAGCGGATGTGTTGATTTATATCCAGTCGCTCTTTAACCAACCGATGGATATGGGCTCAAGATACGATGAGGTCTCCTTCGGGGGTGATCATTCGAATGAGGGCCTCAATGCTAAACAGTGTATTCAAAAAGTTGCAGACAGGCACTTCACGGCCGCAGTTAAAGTTTTGTGCTCTTCGGGTGTTGCTCCTCTTGGTGACACTACCATGAAAGTGTTGCTTGATAAGCATCCCATCTTGCCCCCGCCAGCCTTGCCTGGGGCCTTACTCTCGGAGCCCCCTTTGGTTGTGAACATTGAAAGTGTTATAGGGTGTATAAAATCTTTTCCTAATTGGACTTCTTGTGGGAGAGATGGGCCGAGGACCCAACATATTTTGGATGCCCTATGTGGGGAAGGATTCGTGATTGTCGTGGGATTGATTAAAGCAATCACTAAGGTGGTTAACTTGTGGTTAGGGAGGAGATACCCTGTTTCTTTGACGGAGTTTGTGGTTTCTGCCCCCCTCCCCCCAACGCCACTTCTTAAGCCCGACAATGGGGTTAGGCCTATTAATGTTGGCGCGATTTGGAGAAGGATTGTATCCAAAGTGGCTATAGGGAGTGTTGGGAAAGAGATGACAAAATACCTTGGCGATTTTCCATTCGTGGTGGGGATCCCGAGTGGAGCGGAGGCGATGCTTCATAGCGGTAATAGATTTCTTAACATGTTCCACTTTGATGGGTCATTGGCTTTGCTTATAGTAGATTTTTCTAATGCCTTCAACCTGGTGGATAGGATCACTTCCGCAGAAGGTTCGTGCCATATTCCGGTCTATTTCCCAATGGGTTAATTTTCTTTACGGGAAATCGGCTAGGCTTTATGTAGGGAATGATTGTATTTAGTCAACTATCGGGGTTCAACAAGGCGATCCTTTAGGACCCTTCTCTTTGTATTAGCTTTACGCTCCCTCATTCATCAGGTTCGGGATGGGTGCAAGTTACTCTTCCATGCATGATACTTAGATGATCGCACGATTATAGGAGACGCCATTGAAGTGACTAAAGCATTGGATATTATTAGATCCAATGGGCCAAGTTTGGAGCTTGAGCTTAATATTAAGAAGCCTGAAGTATTGCCGTCGTGCAATGGGGTAAAGGCAAAAGTAGGTTTATTTCCTATCGGAATTGGGAAACCGGAGTTAGGGGTAAAACTCCTTGGAGGTGCGGTTAGCCGGGACGCTGGTTTTATCAGTAGTTTGGCAATTACCAGAGCTTCAAGAGCAGTGGACCTAATGAGATGTCTTACTCGCCTGTGTGACCCTCAATGTGAGCTTCTTTTACTTCGCTCCTATATGGGGGTGGCAAAGTTGTTGTTCGGACTCCAAACATGTCAGCCTATGTTTATTAATAATGTTGTCTATATTTTTACAAAGGGCTCCGATCGGCGATTGAGGATATTGTGGTATGTGAGGGTCCATTTTTTGGGGATTTTCAATGAAGACTAGCTTCTCTCCCTATCTGTCTTGGTGGTTTAGGGTTATATTTAGCTGAGGATGTTTCCACCTATGCTTTCGTAGACCCGATAGCACAATCTTGAAAGTTACAGGACCACCTTTTGCGTGATTGTGGTATTGATGAGTTAGATTCCGATTTTGGGTGTGCGTTGGATTATTTGCACAACTCTATTTCCGATCTTGATCTTGACGGGTTCGCTAATAAGAACACCGTCCCCTAAAGCCCAAAATGCTTTGGCGAGTGCCCTTTATAGTAAAATCGTCCAAAGATTGGGAGAAAAGTTTGGCATGTCCCCTCGTCAGAGAGCGGTATTAAAATGTCTTCAAACTCCTCATGCTCAAGACTTTTTGACTGTCATCCCCATTGAAGGGTTAGACCAGCACATGCCAGCAGTGGAGTACTGTGTCATTCTTAAATATCGTTTAATGATCCCACTGTTCCCAGTTGGTGAGCCCTGCCCGGTCAGCTGTAAAGCTTGTTTAGATAATTTTGGTGAACATGCGGTTATTGCAAAGAACTCTCGAGGTTTAAATATAGACATGATTTGGTCAGGAATGTCATTTGTGATGTGTTAAAACGGGCGGGAATCTCTGCAAAAAAAAGAGGCTTATGTGGATTTCGTGTCGGATCCGCGTGAAGGAAGGTTTACTCTCCAACCAACGGAAATTCTTGTGTTTGGATGGGCGGCCCGAGGGGGGGGCATGCTTGTGTAGACCTGACCGGGGTGTCCCCTCTTGTCGGGCTTAAGGACAATGGGGTTGTTGCTAGGCTGGTCATGTTAAAGACAAAATCGGGAAAAATTGCTAAGCACGAGAAGACGTGTGTTGAGAATCAACACGTCTTCATTTATTTTGCTTTCGATACATTTGGGTCTCTTGGCCTCGATGCGGCTACGTTTCTGAAAAGAGTTCAGCGGGTCGTGCACAGTAACTCAACGACGCCGAAGAACGATAACTTTGTTTTTAGTAGGATCGGTTTTACCATTTAAAAAGGGATGACAACACAGATTATTACCCGCTTACCTACATCTCTATGGTAGGTGGCTCTTTTGTTTGTCTAATATTATCTATCACTATGATACCTAAAAGGCTAAAATGTCTACACAATATCATTAAATAATTGTGAAGCATAGTAGCTTTATCTCACTTCTACTTCTCGTGGGGCATTGCGATAGGAAGGAATGCCCAGTATACTACTTGAGCCGAGTGATCACAGGTCCGGGGACAAGGTACTCAGTTGTGGAAGGGCACTGCCCCACATTAGTCTTTGTTACTCAGAAGTTGCGTCACTACTTCATGTCCTTCACAGTTCATATTATGACAAGATGTGACCCAATCAAACACTTAATGTCTCGAGCTATACTATACTCATAGGGAGAGCTGCTCGGCGGTTCCTCACTCTAGCAGGTTATGACATGAAATGTGTAACTCCCAACGCAATGAAAAGTAAAGCCTTAGTTGATTTGCTTGCCCATTTCCCGAGTGGATAATATGAATATGTACCTCCAGTACTAGCTCTGATCTCTCTTCAGCAGTTGCAGTACGAGTCTTTCATTCATCTCCTGCCCTTTATAGTCGTAATCGCTAGAAACTCTATATCATTGGCAATTAATTGGCATTGACGTAATCTTTTTTCTCCTGTCGGAAGGGGGTCCTGTCGAAAGCAAGAAAAGGCATTGCAAATGGCGTGCCCTTACTCTAATTATAAATAAAGCTCTTTCCCTGATGTAGAGGCAATCAAGAAAGCTGCATAGGTAAATATATAACCTACAGAAAAGTGGGCTAATCCCACCAATCTTGCTTGTA